>NC_045550.1:42480593-42610593 GCF_009769535.1 Thamnophis elegans
GTAATTCACAGTTAGATTAAATTAGGAAAGCACACAATAAATTGAAATTGTGGTCATATTTCTTCTCGCTGTGTAAGGAACTGAGATATATTGGTTCTAAGCATGGTACATAAGTTGAATTCCCAAGGCTGCAATGGGATCAAAAAGCATTAGACATTCACTTACGCTATATTAGATCCCTACCATTGGATGGCAGTAAAATTCTACATCAATCACTTTAAGCAAAGGGAATCTGGAAGGGAAAATGACTTTCTTTTATTTTTGAATATCCTGGCTTTACATATCAGGTAGCCAATAGAAAGCAGAAGTGCTCACATGTTTTATTTTCACATTAATAGGTCCAATACTGCAAATGTGTACCTCTTCATAATGTAAATGAGATTGCAAGATTTATGCACCTTGAAAAATTGATTATATTATTTACAATATTCCTAGATAATATTGATGCAATGTATAATTATTATTTATATAATTCCTATTAATTTGTTTCACAATAAAAAAAATAATTTACATAAATGATTACATATATTTTTGGCTTTATTTATTTTTTAATGGGTGATTTTTATCTTGTTGTTTGGGCCAGATCCTCCTCTTAACCATAAAACGTGTTCCAAAATAATCTCTTGAGTATTGTCTCTGAAGAGAGATCCAGAGTTTTCACCTGTGAAATGCTAGAGATCATCATTTTCATGTAACTCAGTAGGACTCAGTAGGAGCAGTTCCCAGCACTTCATGTTATTTAGCCTAGTGTAACAATGAAAGAATTTAGGCCTCTATCACAGTTAGCACTCCTTTCTTCTTTCTAATTATACCGCAATTAGAAAAGACAGCCATTTCAAAAATCTGAGCACATTTCCTGGGTTCTTAAAATGCTGCACACTATTCTGTTCCTATTGTCATAAACAGGAGTTTAACAGATGAGATATTTTTTAAAAAAACTCGCATAATGTAGACTATATCCCAAGAAGGATTTATGCTCATACATCCTAAAGGTTGTAAATATCAAAACGAAGCTAACAACAACTTTAAAGCAAGAGTATGTGGAACGACTACACAATATATACAAATTATTCCACTTTGATTAAGTTCATTCATTACCAGAACCTCAGTAGAACCAAATGAAATAATTCAAGTGATATCAGTGAACTAAGGGCATATATTCTGGCTTTCTATATTTAATAACTATATTCATGATATATGAAGCAGTTGAGCATCTCAGATTATGTGAAGTAATATGAACCCTAATGCCATTATGGTGGTATTCTTTCACAAAAGCTATTAGCAAGTTGAATTGCAATTTAAATGGCTATGAAACAAAGCAATTGTTTTCCTAAATGCATGGAGGGTGGTCTGACTCAATTGACAGCTATTAATCAGGATTTCCTGGGATAAAACCACTGTCTCCCTGACAATGTAGTCATTTAGTCATTGAGTGCATAGCAAATGTGTGTTAAAACTTTATAGTTTTTATAACGTCTATTATTCATTCAAGAATCTGAGTCATATTCCAGCAGCAAAAATATTGTTGAAAAAGTATTAAAAATAAATTTATGCAAAAGAAAAAAAATTACAGCCAGAGGATATTGTGGAAAAATACTGATAGTGTGATCAGCAATATAGCAATCAACAATATTACCAAGATAAAGGTTCCCCTCGCACATAAGTGCTAGTCGTTCCCGACTCTAGGGGGTGGTGATCATCTCCGTTTCAAAGCCGAAGAGCCTGTGCTGTTTGCAGACATCTCCATGGTCATGTGGCTGGCATGACTAAAAGCTGAAGGCACACAGAACACTTTTACCTTCCCACCAAAGTGGTTCCTATTTTTCTACTTGCATTTTTTATGTTCTTTCGAACTGCTAGGTAGGATAAGTAACCGGAGCTCACTCCATTATGCCGCACTAGGGATTCGAACCGCTGAACTGCCAACTGATCGACAAGCTTAGCGTTTTAGCCACTGAGCCATCATGTCCCTAAATCAATAATATTAAACTGGTTTTAAATACATATGAAAATATGGCAGAATTATTTTAAATGTTCTGGATAGAAAGCAATGCAAGATTGTTAAGTACAGTGAACTCTTAAAATGATGGCTTTTTAAAAAAATCTTACCAAATACTTAGGCAGCATTATATTAAAGTGCAAAGGTTGTTCTGCCGAATGGGAAGTAAGTGTGTGTAGTATAACTAGACCTTTTAGGGGTGTGTATATAGAATGATAAGAGTGTTTAGGAGTTTCAAAAATAAGTTAATGCTAGCTTCCAATTATACAGCAAACAAGGACAGCTGTATATGTACTGCTAGTTGCTATTGCTCAGCTATCATATTCAGCAGGGGTCCTATACAATTTTTCGACACTTTGAACCTTTTAACAGTATGTTATAGGCCCTGTTAAAAATGGCTGCAATGGTAACTGCAAATCAGTCAACATTTTTTCTAGGTAGATGGCACACTTTTGCTGAAAGTACATTCTATTTTAATTTTTCAGAATGCCTCTGAGGTCAACATGGGGTCTGTGGTATTGTTGAAAATACAGATTAGATTTGATACCATCAATTTGCATGCAACAGGTTTGCATCCTGTTTAATACTTTTTTAAAAAATAATGAATTAAAACCTCAAAATCATTTGGAGAAAAGATACTCAATCAGTGTTTACAATATTATGCTAAGGAACCAGTTGATATGCATCTTGTTTTATTTCTTATTTCTTGACAGCTATATATGTCATCATTTTTATATGACATCAAGACAGCATAAAGCATTGCATAAACTATTGTTTCAATTTTATTGTATCTGTGAATTGAGACAGTTATAGAAAAAAAATCAGTGACACAGAGGTATTCTGTGTAATTCACATAGAAGTTAGTTTGGAATAATATAGATAGCTTCCAATGTGTTAAGCAAATAAGGTATATGTTTCTTTATGTAATTTCAACAAACAATCTTCTACAATATTTGTTGTGCATAGACTGTAGCAGATGAACAGTAGAATAAAATATTACAACGGAGAAGACAATGGGCCTCAATAGGTATCAAGATTTGGGTGCTGTGAACTTTATGTTTAATGCATAAATTAACGACCACTGAAGCAAGATATGAATAGGTCATGGCCAAAAGTGGATGGACAACTTGCTTTCTTTCTTTACTTCTTTCTTACCACCCCACTGCGCAGATAGTTTCTTTTATCTCTCTTTGTTCTACTTCATTTTCTTTTTTCAATCACAGCAGGTTATTGTGGGAAGGTCAGATCATTCTTATTAGAATTCTGAATTGCTTGCTTTGGAACACATTTGAAATTAATTGAAGAGCTACATGAAATTTAGGTCAAGGGTTGCTTATGGTCTTAAGGCCATAGGTTACCCACCTCTTGACTTAGAATAAACTAATAACAAGTCTCTCAGTCACCACTTTAGGAATATCTTACTGCAGTTTAAAACTACTTACTTCCTATTCACGCTTTTTAAGATTAGCTCAAATTCTCCAGGTATATCCAGCAGGGTAGGTAGGGAACATTTAATAAAAATGCGTAGGAACATACCCAGCTTTCTTAGAGATCAGATAAGTTTTCTAGAAGCTGGTTCAACTAAGGATTCAGTTAAGACTTAACTTTAATCTTTAATTTGACCAGGTGCCTCTGGTCAAATTATGTCTTTCAGTGAATTCTTAACTTAGTTGACCCAGCTTCTAGAAAAGTTAATCTTGTTAACATATGGCAGATTTGAGTGCAAATTAACCCCTAGAAAGATGACTGGCTTATAGGTCTGCATTTTGCCCTCTAATAGAATTCCCAAGTAACAATACTTTCTAACATCTTCTGTTTCTGTGTTCATCCTGTAGACTTGTGGTCTTGAAAACCCTGGAATCTATTCTCTTCAACAGCCCAAAACTGCTTAATTCCAGCTTTGCCTCCTAGCATTTTCCTTCTTCCACTCTCCAAATTTAGAGTCATATGTCTCTGTCTCTCCATTAGTTGACTGTAACAGTTTTGTTCTCTCTATGAAACCCCTTAAATTTTATTTGTTAGTTATTTCTAGACTTTTGTCTATTGGCTAGAAGTATAATTTATAGTCTGTTTCAGTGTTTCATTCTGTCATAATCTGTATGGGACAGTGGTCTGAATGAACCCAACCTCATCACAAAGGTCATTGTGTAGAACATGCCAAAGAAAAACTTGATCAGCCTAAAATGTCTTGGGATAAAGAAATAATGGTTTTTTTTTAGCCACAACCACATTTAAAAGGGGGGGGGCACTATCTGAAGAAAAGAACACCTTTTGAGTTGGTAAGTATAGGGATAGGTGTCTTATACATTGGGGTTACAGCCAGTGGTACAAACAATATAACATAGATGAAGGAAAAACATACCCAGCTAAATATCAACTTACGCTGGAAGTTAATGTCCTACAGTGAGTGAATAAATGAAAAGTGAAAAGAGGATGGATATTTCAGCAAGACAGCAATCTGCATCATGCCTTCAAATAAACCATGAGGTTCTTGCAGGGAAGAAAAAATAAAGTTCAAATCAACCTAAGCACAGCTTCCTTCCTTGGCTATAAGATAGGGCAGGCATACACAAGCACTTAGAAGTCCCAGATAACTCCATAACGCCTGATATTTGCAATTTTATGTCAAAAAATTATTTTGGGTTTTTTTTTTTTTTGTTAAATAAAAAACTAAAACAAATTTATGGAAAAAATATATGGGAACCAATAAAATGCCATGGTTGAAGGTATTTGACTGAAAAGTTCCAAACTCAAGTCTACCATTAGTTTTGAAAGTTCTCAGGGTGATTTGGGCCAATCACTTTCTCAGCTCAAAGTACTTCATAAGATCATTGTGTGTATGTTGGAAGACGTAGCACTATAAGTTTAAGCTGCAAATGTTTACAGTTTCAGTCACAAAGTGGCTTCTGTGGACCTTACAGCATACTTAAGTGGTTAGTAGAGGGGGCGTGCATAAGTGTACTAATGTGCCTATTGTCCCTGTCACTGCATTTTTATTCTTTCATTCTTGTTCTCATTTTTGTTTGACAAATTCTAATAAATACACACAAACACACACTCTCACATATGTATGTATATATGTGTATATGTGTATATACAATATGTGTATATATGTCAATACAGGATGAATTGCATCTAATTTTATTTAAAAAATGTGTCTGGAAGTACCTATGTAAAAAGCCCTTGTATAGAAAGATGAAAATAGAAGAGAATAGAGAATAGAATAAAAACAGAAAATAATTGTGGATCACTACATAAGCCAAGAGACTACTTAATACCTGGTTGACTGTCTATAGTCAACTGTGCCAGTATCTCTCCTGGTTCTACTTCTCCTGTCGCACAAAAGCCTGATTCTTTATGACAGATGACGACAGGGAATGACCAAGTGTATGCCAAGCTTTGATTTTTCTTAAGTACTGAAGGAATAGTAGCTGCTTGGCAAAACCTGACTTTGTGTGTATGACTTTTGAGAACAAAGAAGAAGGAAAATCAGTGTGAAGAGCAAGGCAGCAAATCATTTATGTGCAGTTTATCAAAACACACACCTGGCAAAAGAGGCAGAAAGCTGGACAGAGTAGATTGCTGAAATACCCGTGAGTCAGAACAGTGGGGGAGCAGCTGGGATGTCAGTGCTGAACTGTAAGGACTGGAGCAATACCAGCAGAAAATTTTACAAAGGGATGTGTATGGTGCCATCATCAGAGAGCAGGTCTGGAGCTACAAAGCTGCCAAAACTTCACCCTTTTTGAATTTCCTGCCCTCTGGTTCTCAGAGCATCAACCTGGTGGGCATCAACTTTACCTGAAAAACTAGAGGAAAAAACTGGAAAATGTTTTTGCTCCCTATGCCAAAAATTATAGGACTGGTGTTTTGGCAGCTTCTTTGATAACAGGATTTATGAGACATAAAGTTCTTTTGTTTTTCCTGCCTAAAGTGAACATGACAAGAAAGGGGATAATTCAAACCTTGGGTGTGCAATCTATGGATTTTACTTGATTTCAAAAATCATCTGCAAATCAGCAGTTCAGACCATTGGCAAAATCTGTTTTATCCACAGCACTGGAAGCAAAACAGAAACAGACAGAAAGGGTGAAGCAGATGAAGCCGAAGAAAGATCATGAAGCAGCTTACAGATAGAGTAAGAATGAATATGCATGTGGCTGGTTTGGGTCATTATTTGCTTATGGCTCATATATCACTGATATGCATCTCCTACTGGAATACAGCATGAACCATTTGTAATTAGTTATCAGAGTATTTAATTATACCCGTGTTATAGATAGACATACAGCATGCATACAATATTTATAATAATACAGGTAGTTCTCGACTTACAATCATTTGTTTAGTGACTGTTCAAAGTTATAACAGCACTGACAAAAGTGACATGAGCCTTTTTCATACTTATGACCATTGCAGAATACCCATGGTCATGTGGTCAAAATTTGGATGCTTAGCAACTGGCTCAGTACTGGTGTTATGTGATCACTTTTTGCAACCTTCTGAAAAGCAAAGTCAAAGGCAAGCCAGATTCACTTTAACCTTATGTGACAACTTCATATCTATCTATTGTGAATCTTGATTCAGGGGGGCTGGTATTTGGTACCTGCCCAATATTTAGGCAGATTGTTATAATTTCATGGAGTAATATATTACTTAGCGCATTCTCCGGTCAAAAAACAGACTTAAATAAACCAGGATAAATATTTAGGGGAGGAATTAGTTTCACATTGAACTTCATGTCTCATCTAGACATAGTTTATGTGAGAACAGAGAACTACCGAAGGTTTCACTAATTTGTTTTTGCAGTAGTATATTTTAATTGTACATTTTAAGAAAAATATTTAAACAGAAACAGAAAAGAACAAAAAAGGACAAAAGAATAGAACTAAATGACTAAAGAAGAAAATAATAATATTATAATTACCGTTTTTCAATATTCATTGTGATTAAAGAAGTCCAAGTATATTGTAGAAATGATGAAGAACACAGTATGAATCATGAAACATCTATAAATACTGTCTAAATTATATAGAAGCTTGTTCCAATTTAACAAGTCATATAAAACTGCAATATTAAAAGTTTAAATTGTGGATGTGCTATGTATTAAACTGTAATCTAAAATGGCTATCAAATTAAATTGAATTCTAGGTTACATTTACTTATATGGTAAAAGTCAAACTTGAGTCTTGGACTTTAAGAGTGCTAATTTCAATAAACTTAGAGAGAGCTTGGGAAGAATTCCATGGATGAGAATCCTCAAGGGGAAAACAACTCAAGAAGCTTGGGAAATTTTGAAAAATGAGATTACAAAAGTCCAGTCTAGCACAATACCAATGAAGAAGAAAAATAATAGCTCCCAAAAGAAACCAGCATGGCTGCATAAAGAACTCTCTGACAAATTGAAAGACAAAAAAGTATAAAAAGTGGAAAGAGGGGGACATAACTAAGGTGAATTTCAGCAAATAGTCCAAGCCTGTAAAGATGAAGTGAGGAAAGCTAAAGCTCACAATGAAGAAAAGCTTGCCACAAAAAAAGCTTCTTCCAACATATTAAAAACAAGAAAAAGGTTAAGGAAACAATTGGTCCATTGCTGGGAGAAAGTGGCAAAAAGGTGACAAGCAACAGGGAGAAAACAGAACTATTTAACTCATTTTTTGCATCTCTCCTTACACAAAGGGAAAAAAACAGTCCAACCTATCAAAAACAGCTTCACAAAAATCAGATTAGGAACACAAGTTGAAATAGGGAAGAAAATGGTAAGTGAGCACCTGTCTACCCTAGATGAGTTCAAATCATCAGGACTGGATGGATTACACCCCAGGTTTCTGAAGGAACTGGCAGACGAGATCTCAGAACCACTGAACTATATCTTTCAGAGATCCCGGAGTCGGGGAACTGCCAGAGGACTGGAAAAGAGCTGATGTAGTTCCCATCTTCAAAAAAGGAAAAAAATAGATCCAGGAAACTACAGATGTATCAGCATGACCTCAATACCAGGAAAGATTCTGGAAAAGATAAACAAGCAACGAATTAGCGAACACCTAGAAGTAAACAAAGTAATAGCCAAAAGCCAACATGAGTTTGTCAAAAACAGATCACGTCAGCCTAATCTTATTGCATTCTTTGACAAAGTGACAAAATTAGTGGACAAGAGGAATGCTGCTGATATAATTTACTCGGACTTCAGTAAGGCATTTGATAAAGTAGACCATAACCTACTACTAGATAAAGTAGAAAAATGTGGGTTAGACAGCATCACCACCAGATGGATTCATAACTGGCTTACCAACAACACTCAACGTGTAATCCTCGATGGAACTGCATGGAGGGAAGTATGCAGTGCAGTACCCCAAGGCTCTGTTTTAGGCCCAATACTCTTCGACATCTTCATCAATGATTTGGATGAAGGAATAAATGGGGAACTCATCAAATTTGCAGATGACACCAAGCTGGCAGGAATAGCCAACACTCCAGAACATAGAGTTATGATAGAGAAGGATCTTGACAAACTTGAACATTGGGCACTATCTAATAAAATGAAATTTAATGGTGAAAAGAGTATGGTTCTACATTTGGGCAAGAAAAATAAAATGCACAGGTACAGTATAGGTGGTACCTTGCTCAATAGTAGTAACTGTGAGAGGGATCTTGGAATCCTAGTGGACAACCATAAATATGAGCAATGTGCAGCAGCTGCCAAAAAGCCAACACAGTTCTAGGCTACATACACAGAGGGATAGAATCAAGATCACGTCAAGTGTTAATATCACTTTATAATGCCTTGGTAAGGCCACAGGTGGAATACTGCATTCAGTTTTGGTCACCACAATGTAGAAAAGATGTGGAGACTTTAGAAAGAGTGCAGAGAAGAGCAACAAAGATGATTAGGGGACTGGAGACTAAAACATATGAAGAACGGTTGCAGGAACTGGGTATGTCTAGTTTAATGAAAAGAAGGACTAGGGAGATATGATAGCAGTGTTCCAAATCTCAGGGGTTGCCACAAAGAAGAGGGAGTCAAACTATTCTCCAAGGCACCTGAGGGTAGAACAAGAAGCAATGAGTGGAAACTAATCAAGGAGAGAAGCAACTTAGAACTGAGAAGACATTCCTGACAGTTAGAACAATTAATCAGTGGAAGAGCTTCCTCCAGAAGTTGTGAATGCCCCAACACTGGAAGTCTTTAAGAAGATGTTGGATAGCCATTTGTCTGAAATGGTATAGGCCTAGGCAGGGGGTGGACTAGAAGACCTCCTACCAACTCTGCTATTGTATTGTATTGTAATTGGTAACTATTCTAGACATTGAAGCAAACCCCCACAACTGACGTAGCCAATCTCCATGAAGGAGATTGAATCCTTTTCTATGAGAATTAAAAGCTTCACAGTAGTTAGCATATGCAGTTCAGTAAACTTCACAGAAATATATAGTTTAGTATACTTCTATAAAGTTGTAATGTATTCGAATTTTAACACTTGTTTACATTCTAAAGAAAATATGAGTAACTTGGAAGTAAAAATCACATAGACTTATGACTCTGCTACATTTGGCGGCTAACATAGTTCAGATAATAGATTCAGGAAAATGACTGTTTTTTTTAAAGAAACAAAGACTTCATAATAAAAGCATGGAATTGGACGTCTTATCAGTGCTTAACCAGATTCATCACAGTGGCTTGCCTGCATCAGTAAATTTTGGACAACAATATTAAGTAGGGGAAATATTTTCTGAAGCTATATGTTGTATATCCACAAAATACAGCCTGAAGACACATAAGCAGGAGTGGGATTGTTACACGGGCAGCATCCCACCACTAAAATTTGGTAGCATACCATGTATACAATCTAAAGATCAAAGACAGCAGGTAAGGCAGGTAATTAGGAAGTTTTGATACACACAATGGCTGATATAAGCATTGTGTATGAACACCTTTGTTATAAGATATGCTTAAGAATTCAGCTAAATGCTGGTAAGAAGTTAGAAGTCCTGTTGCCTGCTACTGAAGTTCATCCCACTTGCCTGTCCTTTGCTTGCACATGTCTTCTAATAAAGAAGGTCTCTTTGCATGAATGCTAGACAATTTCCATTGAGTCTGGGACCCTGGTTTACTATTATTCATTTCAAACCCAAAAGGGCATGTGGTTATTCTTCCATGCTTAATTCTTTGTTGTTTCACAGTATCAACAAAGTCTTATCAGACTGAGCACTCTGCTATCTGCATCTGCAATATACTCTACACTATTAAAGAGGAGTTTTCTTCACCCTCTTTACTCTCACACATATATCTCGACCAGAGATGGAATTCAGCAGGTTCTGACAGGTTCTAAAGAACCGGTAGCGGAAATTTTGAGTGATTCGGAGACATGGTTAAGTACATCTCTGGCTGGTCCTAGAGTGGGGCGGGAATGGAGATTTTGCAATATCCTTCCCCCAGGAATGGGGTGGGAATGGAGATTTTGCAATATCCTTCCCTGCATGCCCACCAAGCCTGTCATGCCAAACGCGCTCACAGAACCGGTAGTAAAAAAAAATGAATTTTACCATTGATCTAGACTGAGTTTCTCTCAAATATATATCCATCTCCTGGGGCAACCCATGTCATCCATTCATTCATCATTCATTCATTCATTCATCCATCCATCCATCCATCCATCCATCCTCCATCCATCCATCCATCCATTCATTCAATATGTTGCCCATTTCATGTCATATAAGATGTCTTTACAAGTTTAAAATCTTAAAATTACATATCTTGTTAAAAGCAACAAGAATTAGTAACAAAACACAGTAGCACTGTGGTGGAGTAATAAGTAGCGGGGCTAGTTCATAGCCCAGAAGGAAAAAAGTAACATACATAAGCAAGGAAAAAATTCTTTGAAAATTATTAATGAAGATTCATCGTATTGATTCATCATTTTATTCAAATTGTTTGTGCATTGTTTATCTATAATCATTCATTTGCTTTAAAAACAAGGGAACAGAGGTTTTTATGTCTCATCCTGTAGGAATTCTACACCCAATGTAAAAAAATTTTTTTTAAAAGAATTATAAGTCATACAATTCAAATAGTGTGACTCTGGGTGATATACAGCATAAAAGCAAGGATAAATCAAGAAGCGAGGGAAAAATACTAGTATTACAGTTCAATATATAAAACTTTAATAGCACAGAACAAAACAAACCTCAGGCAGGATGTGTATCCTATTTGTCTGGATCCCAATGCCTGAGGAAGAACCAGGTCTTATCAACCTTTCCTCAAGATCGAAGAGTTGGGATATATGGTACATTGAGGGGAGCAGGGACAAGAACATAAAAGGTACTTCCTGGATTTCATAAAATGAGTATTTAAAAGAAGAAGCTGGAGCATGGCCCAATTCGGGGGGGGGGGGTCATGTGACACAGGTAAAAGTCCTTGTCAGAAAGGTATCCCCTAAAGTATCCAGCCATGAAGTAGTTAAGTATGAATTCTAGGTTATTTGCTTTGAGCCTGATTAAAAAATAAAAATAGCATGCCATAGATATCAAGGCGGGATGCGGTGGCTCAGGGGTTAAGATGCTGAGCTTGATGATCAGAAAGCTCAGCAGTTTGGCGGTTCGAATCCCAGCACCACATAATGGAGTGAGCTCCCATTACTTGTCTCAGCTTCTGCCAACCTAGTCTTTCAAAAGCATGTAAAATACAAGTAAAAAAATTAGGAACCACTTTGGTGGGAAAGTTGCAGCATTCCATGCACCTCGGCATTTAGTCATGCCGCCACATGACCATGGAGACATCTTCGGACAGTGTGGCTCTTTGGCTTTGAAATGAAGATGAGCACCATCACCCTAGAGCACACCTTCACCTTTACCTTTAGAAATCAAGGGACAAGTTGTTGTTCCATTCAGAATGGACCATGTAAATTTGCAATTCCAGTTACTAAACAATAGTCCACATTTTGTGCTGGCCAAAGTTGTACTCAATGATTTAAACATTTAGAAACTTGGCTACAAAGTTTTTGTCATTCGTGATTAATAGCAATAATTTCTGGCTTAATTCTAAGAAGAAAAAGAGATTTAAAGGAAGGACATAGATTGATTTGCATAGAGTGTCTGATATCTATAAAGAAAAAACCAAGGGTTTACATCTCTTTCTTTCTGCCTGTCCAACCCCTCCTCCATTCATAACAATTAACAAACAGCTCAGAGGTGAAATCCATCAATAAAACGCTTACTGTGCACGCTTGGCCCAGCTCTGCCATTAACCCATATTTGTTTCAAGCCATTATTAGTTTTCAGCAACATTTCAGACACCCGAATTGGTATTTATATTCAGGCTCTTGATATGCAAATTACCTATGCTAAATTCTGCAGCTTTGTATTATCAGCATTTACCTGCAAATATTGAATAAACACAAGTGAGACCATCCTTTTGCAGTCCTTTTAAGATCAAAGAACCAGTATTCTGCCTTTGAGGTTTTCATTTTTCAACCCTGTACAAACAATTTAAATGATTTCCTCATTGCAAAAATCTCTAATAATTTAACAATTAAAAATATTTTTGTGTTCTTTTCTTTTTATACCTTTATTGCCCCTGAAATAAAAATTATGTTGCTGTAATAATTACCATTACTCAATTATTTTAAGCCTATACTTGCAGTTTGGGTGTCACACAGCATGGTATCTTTTTTTAAAAAAAGGCACTATCTGAGTTATTAGCCAAAGGATATTTGTTTGGTGTCCTTAACATATAATTATTTCTAACACTAAGCAGTTTGATCCAGCCAAAGCTTGTTGAAAATGTCAATATTGTTGGATAATTTTTGTTAGATTCATTATCAGAACATTTTTTAGAAAACACAATATAAATATTTAAATGTTGCAAAGTTTTAAAAATATGCCTTATGATGCACATAATGTAATATATCATAACTAGTATATAACATAACTAGTTCATCCTTTTATATGTTTTTCACATTATCATGCTTAATCAAAATCAACAAGTCTTATGAATAAAATCATTATCAATTCTTTTGCCCAAAAATTCAGCAGTAGGCATATATGTAAACCCTGGGATTAATCACTCCTGCAATTCCATAAAAAAGTTAATCCCTTTTCATGTTCTTATAAAATAAATTGAATTGATGCAGTATAATCTATATATTGACTATGCGTGAAATTCATTTCATTTTGATTAGAATTTGAAGCCATTATTCTTCCAGATATTGCTGAACTACAAGTTTCAATATCCTTTTCATTGAAGAAAAATAATGAATACCTTCACTGAAAGAATTTGGTCTGTTCTGGGAGTAGGAAATCCATAAATCCTCCAATTCTTACTTAGGTAGATCATAGAATAATAGAGTTGAAGGGACCTTGAAGTCTTCTAGTCTATACAATAGGACACCCTTATCATTTCAGACAAATGGCTGTCCAATCTCTTCTTAAAAACCTCAGTGATCGGGCATCCATAACTTCTGAAGGCAAGCCATTAGTTGATTGTTCTCATTATCAGGAAATTTCTTCTTAGTTCTAGGTTGCTTCTCTCCTTAATTAGTTTCCATCCATTGTATCTTGTCTTGCCTTCTTGTCAGTGGTGGATTCAACCAGTTTGCACCATTTCAGGAGAACCGGTTGTTAACTTTCTGAGCAGTTTGGTGAACTGGTTGTTGGAAGAACTCATTAGGGCGAGAACCGGTTGTTAAATTATTTGAATCCCACCACTGCTTCTGGTGCTTTGGAAAATAGTGGATAGATACATGAACATGTCTGTTTGCACTACTGACAAGATAACTGGGTCTTTTTATGTGATTGCCTCTATTATGCATTAAATTTCTTTTGGACACTTATATGCTTGAAAAATGTCTGCTCACATAGTCAAATACATTATAAATATGAAGTACCTTTAGACATTGGACTCTGAGTAAGGTAATTGTGTTTCAATCTAATTGTGTCACCTTAGCTTTTTTATAATCTGTAGAAGTAGTTCTTGAGTTACAACCACAAGAATCACATTGTAAGTTATGATGGGTATAAAGAGGGTCACCATGTAACTGGGTCCTATTTACAACTTTTGTTGAGGCAGTCCATGTGTGTGTGTGTGTGTGTTGTAACATAAAATAGTCCGTAAGACTGAGCCAGTTGTAAATCAAGGACTGCCAGTATTTCTTATAACATTAGAAAGATACTTAGATACTACTCAATTAACTATAACATTCCACAGAACTCCTTTTTATGTCTGCAGATTTGAATTAAAGAAATAATTCTGGGGGGAATATGTAGATGAGCAACTACTTCAGTAATTGTTTAGTGCAAGATTTCAGAATCCATCAAAAAAATCTCTAGTTACTTGATGTCTGGTTTCATTAACATCACCAGTGTTGCACTGGCAAATTACTGCAATGTATTTTAACTGTACTAGGTGATTTTCTGACAAGCTAAGACATATAGTTTACAAGCTGCACCTTTAATGTGAGGCCAAATGTAGGCCTTAGGATATTTTTCCCCCTTGAAAATATAACAATTATTATAGCACAAATGTCAATATAGTTTTTATGATTCATAGCTCTTTAGTTAATAAGAAAACTGTCAGATGGTTCAGGTGTAGGTTTTGTGTGAATTGTATACACCCACAGACACACACACACATTTTCTTGTAATTATTACTCATCCATTTTATGGAAGAGAAGCATTTAAAGAGCTCATCTTATTTTTAGATATTTTAAATCCGTTTTTGCTGGTAGGTGCAAAAATGTCCTGTAAAGTAGAAAAATAATGCAATATTTTTTTCATGAACATTTTCTTAGAAAATCCTTTATTTTGTAAACATGTATCAAAGTATACAAACCTACAAAGTAGGTTTCCAACATAACAACCATATCTCTTTTGCTTATATATTTTGTTTTTCTATGCACTAATGCTAGAATAACTAGTGTAGAGCAGACTCCAAGGCAATAAAAAGAGATTTGAACATTTATATTGGCAAAGAATAAAGGGGTTAATTTAAGTGACAATCCCATTTTAAATGATTTCTCTTTTTTAGTGTTGGTGATCATTTAGTTTTGTTATATTTAGAGTGCAGTTAATGGAATTAGTTCATTTGGTCATTACTAATGTAAGCTACTAATTTAAATGATTTTAGCTTAATACAATTAAGTATAGTTCTAACAAATTGAACCATAGGTACATTTGTTTCCCTTAATTCATTAAGAATTGCAGGGAATAGAAAGAAGGCTTAGAATCAAACTTCATCAGATTGGCTTCGTTATTCAAATCTAGCAGGAGTCTCAGAACTCAGAATGATATCCTGATGAAACAAAATCAAGTGTTAACTTACATTCCTACTTTGAAGAAATATATTACTGAATATAAGTAAAGATTTTTCAGTTGCAAATGATGGTATGTCACTTTCTATCCATGAATCTTAAACCTATATACTGTATCAGATCTATTTTCTCAGAATTGAGAACTAGGGAAAACAAGACCACTATTCTTTCCTTAAACTGATTGAGGAGAAACACAATGAAATAATATATTTCCTAAACCTAGCATTAATTACTTGGGAAATTCAATGTATTGTTTGGCCAGGAATAGGACTTTGAAGTAGAAATGAGATATCCAGTTATTCTGCCTATTAAATTTAGGAGTTCACTATCCAAGTCATGGCTGTAAGTAATAATAGATAAATATTGATAAAACATAACTATACCTAAGAAAGAGTAAATGGAGAGAATCTAATAGTGAATAAACACATTATGATAGAATATGCTTAGTGTCAGGGTTCCAATTAACACACCCAATGAAAGAAGACTCAGAGGCTTGAAGTTTCTCAAAGTTCCATTTTATTAGAGATGTCATATTGGCACATCTGGGAAACCTGAATCTGAAAGCTTCCAGGTGTTCCCCACCCAAATGAAAGTCCAAGCCTCTGCCCAGCACCCACATGTCCATTATGTGATCCAATCAGGCACCATCCCAACTGGAGATGCCTCCCAGTCATATCCCTCCAGGTGCAGGACAAGATGTACTTGGCTCTCTGAAAAAGGAATGTTATGACTATCTATCTATCTATCTATCTATCTATCTATCTATCTATCTATCTATCTATCTATCTATCTATGTATCTTCATATAATTCCCCCTCCCATTTTCCCACATCATTTCCAGGGCTGAAGGCCCAATGCAAAAGATGGCTTCTAGCCCTGACAGGTTTTTTTTAGCTTGAAAAGCTATCTAATCCAGATCATTACAATTGTTCAACAAACCACAGTTGTTAAGTCTATCCATAAATGTCCTCTGCAGACTTTCCTAATTTCCCTACTTCATTAAAAATATAAGAATCTGATTATACCATTCCCTGTGTAAATTTTTTATAGAAATTGTTTTTATAGAAAAAAAATATACCCAAATTTATTCTAGGATTACTCATGTCTGGAATAAAAAATAATGCTGAATGCTAATAAGAAGCATTTATCAAAGATTGTTATGGAGCAAAAAGAATGTCTTTGAATTTACTGAATCCGAAATGATGATCAAGACAGAGATCAGCAAAACATAGATTCTACAATCTTTGTTACTCTTCCCATAAGAGTTGCCTTCCAAACTGTACTGAAATAGAATATGATATAGACCATTTTCTGTTAGTATCAGGTAAATGAAGTTACAAATCTCAGATATAAAGGCTGTCAATCTTAATGGCTAATGAAGACAGCGCTGAATGTGTGGCATATCCTTCCTTAATGTTTTGCCCCTGAGTGGTTTTCAGAATTCCCAACACAGATGTTTTAAATATGATATGCCCTTTCTTCCAGGATGCTAAATACAAATTTCCTTCAGAAAATGTACCAATTTAAAGAAAACAACATTTTATTTGATGAAAGCACTGAATGTTTTCTAGGCAGCCAAGCTTTTTAATTTTGTTGTTTTTGTTGAAAAATCTAATAATCAGAGGAAAGGACATTGGCTTTAAAGAAGGCTAAATAGCCATATCTTTCATATACATACTCAGTATGTACATTCTAATGTAAAAGTCCTCCAGATGTGAATAGATGAAAAATTAGAGCTTCTTGTTCTCTGGATATTCATTTGCTATATAAATCTCTCATCACATTCTTATCTGTTATGTAAATAAGATGTAGAATTCCAATAGTGTAGCAGTGTTCCACAGCAGATGGTGTAGTGAGATTTACCACACCATTACATTTAATGGGATTGAATTCATTTGGATTTCTTGAGGCTTGCATAGTCCTTATTCCGTACAGCAGAGTTGCCACTGCTCCTGATTATATATGATTTTAGAAAATGCTTATAGAAGGAGAAAGAAACCTTTTTTAGGAATATGCATGTTTTCTGTCAAAGTTTAAAATGGGTATATGTTGCATTGCTTGGAATTTATATCCCCTTCTCAAAGAAAATATATTTAATGAATATTCAACAAAGAAGTTGAGGCAATCTAAAATACTTGAAAATTTGCACAAACAGTTAATTGTTGTCATGCAAGAGAAAATCCCTTTATTCTCCCTTTCTGTATTAGTCTTTTAAAAAGATAACAAGCAGATAACAAAAGAGCCCATTCGTTAAATAAACTGAGGTTTTGCTGACTGATATAAACAGATTGACAGGGACACGGTGGCTCTGTGGCTAAGATGCTGAGCTTATTGATCAGAAAGGTCAGCAGTTCGGTGGTTCGAATCCCTAGTGCTGCATAATGGAGTGAGCTCCCAGCTTGTCCCAGCTTCTGCCAACCTAGCAGTTCGAAAGCATTTTAAAAATGTGAGTAGAAAAATAGGGACCACCTTTGGTGGGAAGGTAACAGCGTTCCATGCGCTTTCAGCATTTAGTCATGCCAGCCACAAGACCACGGAGACGTCTTTGGACAGCGCTGGCTCTTCGGCTTTGAAACGGAGATGAATACCGCTCCCTAGAGTCGGGAACGATTAGCACATATGTGCTAGGGAAACCTTTACCTTTATAAACAATTGAGTTCACTTGATACATTATTCATTCATACGTCAAATGTTATTTGCATTTTTCTACATATATCAGTTACTTGGTAAATAACACAAATAATATAACTAATGATTACATGTAATGGCAATGTCCAAATAACTATGTTAGCTAGTTAACTATGTTAAGACTTTGGATCCAAATGGTCTGTTCTGATTGGAAGAATTTCTGCTTGATCAAAGTGCTTCTTCATCCTTTAAATTAGTTGAAGATTTTGTCTTAGATCTCTGCTCCCTTTTTTATACCATTCAAAATATCAGCTACCATGGGAATGGAGGTAAGAATACACAGTTATTTGAGCATAACCTTGATTATATATCTCTGATCTAGCTGCAGTGCAGAATTTCCAATCCCCTTTATTCATACCAATGTTTATTAACTATTGAAAATATACATCCCTTCATTCATATATATTGTGTTGCATGTCATACAAGTTTCAGTAATTTGCACTTTACAAAAATTGATGCTCAGTATAAACAAGGACAGAAAATCTTTTCACTGGAGCAAAACATAGCCCATGCAAAGTAACATCTTCCAATATGTGACAAGTGAAACTAGCTTAATTCCTTCAATTACAATGAAATAGCTTTGGAAAGAAAAGAGAATAAATGAAAGATGACCTTAATCACTTTGGTGTCAGAAACAAAACCAGCAACTATTAAATCACATTCACTGATGGCTTTCCAAGTGTCAGGCTAGCAAGTAGAGATTCAGATCACCGATAAAAGTGAGTGACACATGTCCTTCTTATATGAGGAAAGAAATTGTGAACATCGATGCACTGGACACAAAGAAACCTTGCTCTTCAGCAAGGAGCCTCCCATGAAAGTATATAATTTCACAATTATCCTTCAATCTATCTTCCAGATTCTAGGAAAGGAATATGGATGTAAGCTGAAGGAATTGTATTTTCTTTGCTGATAGCTGGTTTTCCTTCAGATTTGGAATAAATAGACAAACACAACTAAACCACAAGGTTTTGTTCCAGGCTGGCCCAAGCCTTTCTCGCTGTGACTTGTTCCATATTCAAAAACTACTGCATTGGCAATGAAAACTTTCTCCAATATTGGGAAGAGAAAGGGGAACATTAAGCAGAATTTAGAACCCCAAATGCTCAAAAGAATCATGGCGGTGCAGCAGTTAGAATGCAGTATTGCAGGCTAATTCTGCTGACCACCAGCAGTTTGATTCTCACTGGCTCAGGGTTGACTCAACCTTCCATCCTTCCAAGTTGGTAAAATGAGAACCCAGATTGTGGGGACAATATCTATTCTGTAAACTGCTGAGAGAGGGATGTAAAGCATGGTGAAGTGGTATATAGGTCTAAGTGCTATTGCTATGGGTTATTGCTATTTCCCACCACCACCCAGCATCTATCAGAATGAAATTTGGCATTATTCTGCTTAATGTTAGGGCCAGCCCTGTTTTGCTACTTGCTGCCGCTGTGCTGAGATTTCTTTATGACTTTTATTCTTTCCCCTCCTCATTTTTTTAACATGGATTGGATTTAAAAAATAAATAAAGCAAGAATTCCCTATTACATCTGGAGCCCGCTTATTATCAAAACTAACCTTTGCCTATCTTCTGTACATTTTTTACACAGCTCATGCAGTTATGAACAAAGTAAATATTATCCAAGAGCTGAACTTAGAAGCTTATAAAACAAAAGATGCTAGAAGTATTCTGTGTTCTGTTCAATTGCCCATAGATTTAGACAGGAAGGAAAAATTTAAAACATGAAAATAATATATTGTTAAAGTGATTAGCTGGCTGTAGTTTCCTAGATACAGTAGATTTTCTCCTTAACACAGCAGGGGTGTGCATGACTTATCCAGGCAAAGCCTACTTTACAGAGGTTAAATTTGATCAAATTGATTAAACATAGGGGCTTAAAAAAACAACCCTCTGTCAAGACCATTTACTAGTTTTGGGATTGTTCTTAGATTGCAGCTGATTCTGGAGTTTTGCCTAGCTTGAAATTAGGTACGATCTTTACTTCTTTGAAAAATCTGAAATATACTCCTTCTACAGCACATTTTAGGCTTTTTAACAGATTTTGAACCAAAGAGAGAATATATGAATAGCTAAAAATAAGCAGTTATCAATTCACTGCATGTCAATTTCTATTAAAACGGAGGAAATGTAATGTTGATTTAAAATCATAAAAGCATTGACAGCTTACCGTATATACTCGAGTATAGGCCGACCCGAAATATAAGCCGAGGCACCTAATTTTACCACAAAAAAAATGGAAAAGTTATTGACTCGAGTATAAGCCTAGGGTGGGAAATGCAGCAGCTACCGGTAAATTTCAAAAATAAAAATAGATACCAATAATGTTTTTGAATATTTATTTCAAAGAAAAACAGTAAACTAGCGGTGTATTCAATGAAATACTTCACTCACCTCATGATGCTGATGTCCCGCTGTGATGATGATGTCCCGTGCAGCCGCGGGAGCGATGTCCCGCCCCTATGACACACGGCACAGTGATTCCTATCATTGGATCACTGTACCAGAGGAGGTGGGACATCGCTATGTGGCTGCTTGCCATAACAAGGAGGAGGTGGGACATCGTTGCAGAGCGGCAGGAGGGGGAGGAAGGGGAATCGTAAGACAGCCCTGCATTACATTAGAACGTGAGGAGGGGGGATGGTGCGGTGCGCGCTGCGCGGCAAACTGACACAGAGGGAGGGGAAACTCACAGGGGCACTGGGCCATTCACGAGTGTCACCCAGCGGCATGGCCCCGCCCCTTTTTCTCCTCCATTTCGGGCAAATTTTTCACTGACTCGAGTATAAGCCGAGGCGGCTTTTTTCAGCCCAAAAAGTGGGCTGAAAAACTAGGCTTATACTCGAGTATATACAGTACATGTTTTTAAGTTTTATATATAGCACTTTAAGTATACATGACAGTTTAGAGGGGAAATCAATGTTTTTCCCAAAACACTGTGCAATGTAAAATATAGATTGGGGGGAGGGAGGAAGAAAGAGCCAAAATTGGGGCAAACACAAGAACAAAAATGCTGATTTCAGTTATTTCGGTTGCTCATACAAAGTTTTCTTACAGCAGAGCCCTGGATTTTAATAAAGAAATAATGAGAACTAATAAACATTTGAAATTTTCCTAAATTACTTGTCTCACCTGATATTTTAAAAAAAGATTCTTTTAATTAAAAAATAAATGGGAAGTCAGCTTGCTGAAACTAAGGCACTGGCCTCAAGCAGAAGCAGCATTTTTAACAATGCTTTGAGCCTCACATAAACCTCAGAGGCATTCTTAGAAAATAAATGTGAATGCTTCAGCCCAGGGTTTCACTGGAAAGTATAATCATCTGTATGAGAAAAAAGAAATAAACTGACATGCAGGAAAAACCCTTGGAGCAAGTGTATATGTTAGAAAGCAAATATACCAGTTTACCTTCTGTTGAATGGATAGCATGAGTTTGTCTATGCCCACCAAATTAAACACTTTGAAAGATGGGCCATAATTCCAAAATGGCTTACATGCCACTTTAAATCAGATGGGGCCCTACCAAGACAAACATGTAAATTATCTCAAGACTAGGACATTTTTTGAATGTCTCACATCACACCATCTTAGTAGAATTTAGACTGTGTTGGTTTCTAATCATCTAGACTTTCCCCAAATCTGTTTACATTGGGTTAGTACTTACAGGTACTCTTTGTACATTTTTGGGTCAACTGTTGGTGGTAATAAAGAGTTCAATATAATTCGTTGAAATTCAGTACTTATTCTGTACCATATCTGATTAGAACTGCCTGCTAGATTAGAATTAAAACTGCAACAAACATTGTGTCACACCTGCCCCAACTGGGGCTCCTAGGAAAGAAATACCCTCAACTCCATTTGTGGAAAAGGTATACTTTTACTAAAAAGCCAACTGGTTGCAATATAGCAAATCCAGATAAACAGCAAATGATCCCTTCATCATAAGGCCTAGAATAAATAATTGCACGTGCATGTGCACACACACACACACACACACACACACACACACAGACACACCAGGTCTCTGGCCTTGGAATGATGAGCTGATGTTTCAGGAAGGCATGAGAAGTAGTTTTGGCTTGCCCCTTTCCAGCAGCTCCCTCCGCTAATGCAGGCTGGCATCTAGAGTATGTCTAGTCTAGTGAAAAGAAGGATTGGGGTGACGTGATAGCAGTGTTCCAATATTTGAAGGGTTCCCATAAAAAAGGGGTCAACCTATTTTCCCAATTACTAGAAAGTAACTCAAGAAGTAATGGATGTTGTAATGAAACCAATCAAGGAGAAAAACCACCTAGAACTAAGGACAAATTTCTTGACACTGAGAACAATTATCAATGGAACAACTTGCCCTCACAAGTTGTGGGTGCTCCATCACTGGAAGTTGGAGAACCATTTGTCCAGAATGGTATATAATCTCCTGTTTTGCAGGAAATTAGACTAAAAAACCTCCAAGGTCCCTTCCCACTCTGTTATTCTGTTATTTCTCCTAGATTGTACAGTATGTATGTACCAGTTCAATGTACAGTATTGTATTGTACAGTATGTACCAGTTCAATGGGGGTAATACTATTCCTACATCAGAACATCCTAAAACTGTATTAGATGTGGACTAGCAATGAGAGAGAGGCAAAAGTATGAGGAGATATTCTTATCAAGATGATAAATGAAACTTCTTCAAACTGAGACAGAGGCTGCATAGATGAGTTTCTAATATGAAGTATTTCTAATCTAGTCTCTAACTTCTTATTAACAATAATGTGTGTGTGTGTGTGTGTGTGTGTGTAACCATTAAAACATTAAACCAACTAACTAAGGGACAACGGCTGCTATTAAATCTTGTTCCACATTTGTTTTTTCAGTTCAAACAACTTATATATGAGGGAAAGTATTATGCATTTCTTACCCTAGAACTTGATTGTTAGTCATTTTTAGCCTGTGCTGTTTTTCTCACTTATCCTTGGCCTCTGGATCCCTTTGCCAGAAACATGTCGAGTGAAACTAAAACTAAAAGAATTATATTTTGTGGGTGGACATATGATATATATTGGCTCCAGTTGCTGTAAGGGCATAAGTCATAAGCCTGTAAGGCAGAAGTTATAAACCTTTCCCTCACATCTAGCATTCTTTTCTCCTGTTGTGTAACCATAGAATGAAAAATAAGTTTAGTAAAATATAAAGTGGGCAACTATGTTCGTTCTCAACTGCAAAACTGCATTCAAACCTTATTTGACAGGTATTATGGATCTATATTTATTAGTGTAAATTAATGACTCATATGAACAGTGAAGTACAGAAACCTAAATATTAATTACCATCAGAATACAGTCCCTCTTACTAAGCACAATGAATATTCCTTATTCCCAGTGGCAGTGAAATTTTCTATTTCTATTTTTTAACAAGATCATTAATAAATCATTTTGAGAATAACATTTTATCTACTTTATTTTCAAATTCCCACATCTTGTGAAAGGTTTGAAATATGCTTTTCAGAAATGCTTTGTCACTATGACTCTACTGAACAACCAAATTAGGAAATACTCCTCATTCTCTGGCATTTGCTTTAGAGCTTTTTTTCTTGCCACTCTGGCATTAAGACAATGCAGTGATATTTAAAAGTTGATTCTACAGGAACAGGTATCAACAAAAGCACATCTGAAAGCACATCTATTCACATTGATATTTTATAACTCTATGATCAGAAATGGCACCCAACTAGGACATTAAGCAACATGTGGGAAGTATCAATAGAATTGGGAGAACCATGGGCATTGACAAAGCACCAAAACAAGAATACCATTCCTGCAAATAAGCCCAATAACACTAGCAAATAAGCCCTTAGAAGTGGAGCTAAGGAATACAATGGGTCAGCTAGAATAGAAAAGATATCTTGAGGAGAATATGCATAGTCTATGTTAGTGTTTCTGAGCCTTGGCAACTTTAATCATTGTGGGCTTCAACTCCCAGAATAACAATAGCCCTTAGACTTATGCACCACTTCACAGTGCTTTACAACCCTCTATAAGAAGTTGACAGAGACAGCATATTGCCCCCAACAATTTGGGTCCTCATTTAATCAACCTTGGAAGAATGGGAAGCTGAGTCAACCTTGAGCCCATCAGGATTGAACTGCTGGCAGTTGGCAAAGTCAGCCTGCAATACTGAATTCTAACCACTGTGCCACCAGGTCTCTTAATTCTGGGTGTTCAGGTAAATTACGTCTTAAATTTACCAAAGATGAGAAACACTGATCTGCATACAATATATAAAATAGAAACAGGCTTAACAGCCCTGGAGTGCCTCTGTAAGAGATGGTGATAATCCATAACATTTTGTTTCAGTTCTAATATGCTTTGAACATCTTCTTTGAGTTTTTCTCATGTCTGAAGTTTAATCAAAGTGTCAGCGGTTGTATGTGTCTCATTATCATCAGGCACATGAAATATAACAAAAACCCTTTATGTTTACAACATGGTAACAAGAAAAAAAAAAACCAGCAGCGATACTAGTAATAATGTTGTCTCTTTAAATCACCATGATTTTAAAGCCTTACAAATTTCCTGTATGAAATTGAGACCTTGTAAAAACTAAAAATGTGCCCATGTGTTGATTGCTTGCAAATTCATGGAAATTGCACTCTAGTATCAGTTGATCGTTGTGTTTACTTGTGATTGCTACAGTGTGATATTTTAATCCATTTCTGGCAGGTCTTCATTTTTTTTTAAAGTCGTGTTTGAAAGAGATGGTGCTTTATTAAAATATAAATTCTATTATAATATGGAAATATGCATGTAAACAACTTATAATGGTCTTCAAATACAAACTGATGATGGCATATTTTGTAGGAATGAGTAGCCAGCCAACCAATATTTTGTGATGTTTCAAAATAGTTAATACAATCACACCTGACAAAAGAAACCTAAGTGCATGAGAAAAATAATGTAGCATGGAAATGCCAGTCATATTTGTTCTAATAACTGTCATTTTATTGATGGGGAAGTGAGATTTAATCATTCTCACTGTTTACTCAAGGCCATGCCAAGATAAAAATGGAAATAATTAATTTTTTCTACATCATATATAAAAATATAGATTATAAATGCAAAGAAACAAATAATGTCTATAGAAATTCAAAAATTAATAAATAGATGCAAATGCATCTATTTTGCTTGAAAAATGATACTGGTAATTTTGAGCATTGTCTTTCTTTCTTTCTCACTGACAGTTAAAAAACACAGCACATGACATGTTCATGATTCTCTTTTCCTGCAAATGAAACAAGAAAAGTTGAAATAGAAGACAGATGGGCTGGGGCTAAAACATAGAAGCAGCATGAAATAGCTGTGGTCTGTTAACAACAGTAGCCTAGAAAACATGCTTTCTTCTTATCCTTATTATTAATAAAGGGGAATATTTGTTTCTCATGACATGAGGGATCCTTGGTGCTAGACTGATAATGTTGCCTACTTTGGGTAATGATCCCTCATTGTTATTATTATTTTTTAAATGTAAGAATGGTATGTGATTGAATCTAACTGTACTAAAAGGAAATCCAGATGGGCAGTAATTCCAGAATCCTTAGAATTGTTGGCTAAGAAATAACAAGATCTCAGTTTCCATGTTTTCAGCAGTGTTAGGTAAAGGTAAAGGTTCCCCTCGAACATATGTCCTAGTCGTTCCCGACTCTAGGGGGTGATGCTTATCTCTGTTTCAAAGCTGAAGAGCCAGCATTGTCTGAAGACTTCTACATGGCCATGTGGCCCGCCTGACTTAATGCCAGAGGTTCATGGAACAATGTTATCTTCCCACTGAAGGTGGTCCCTATTTTTCTACTTGCATTTTTACATGCTTTCAAACTGCAAGGTTGGCAGAAGCTGGGACAAGTAACTGGAGCTCACTCCATTACATGGCGCTAAGGATTCAAACCTCCGAACTGCCGACCTTTCTGATTGACAAGCTCACCATCTTAGCCACTGAGCCACTGCATCCCTAAGATATTCATTTTAAATATTCACATTAGGTTTCACATTCTTCTGCTTTCAACAGAAACAAACACAAAATACTTTTCTACACATTCACTCTTTCCTTGAAAAGGTCAAGAAAAGGAAAACAAAATCAGAAATCCAACTTATGATCGAGGTACCTATATCTTATACTAAAGTATAAAGTAGTCTTTAGAATTATCTAATATTTAAGTAACAATTACTGTTGGTTAACAGTATATGGTAATGCTTATTAAAAACATCCAATTGCAAACACATTTTATGCTAACCGTTTATACAGAAGCATATACTTTATTTGTTATAGGGTTGGCTGCAGAGGTGGGTTCCTACCAGTTCGCACCTATTCGGTAGAAACGGTTCGTCAAATCTACCGAACCAGTGGACCCGGAAAGCAGGCCACACCTACAGAAGAGGTTCCAAATTTTTTTGAAACCCACCACTGGTCCTTGGATATGATTATTCTACACTATCATGCTCATATTTATAAAACTCAGTGCCTCTGTGAAAGGTAAGGATGACTACTGTGTTTGTGGTGCAATCAGAACATTGCGTGTGTTGAAGTTGTTTTAACGCAAACCAAAGATGCCTTTTAAAAAACAAGTTTACATCATATTCTTATGCATACCAGTACTGTGTGTGAGGTAATTTAAGGTGGTCCTGACAAGTGTTGTCAGCATCTTCATATCCGGTCACATGGGCAGCAAGCCACTCCCATCCGGTCACATGGGCGGCAAGTCACTCCCACAAAGGAGGCCACACCCACAGAGTAGGTTCGAACAATTTTTGAAACCCACCACTGGTTGGCTGCCATCAGAGATAGATCATATCCTGTTGTTTGCATAAAATGCTATTTAGTTCATATATATATGCCATGCTCAAAACCAGTCAGCTTTGGAAAGAGGGTTTTCTATCAAATATTACGAGAAAGCAGTTTCCTGAGCATAAACGAGCAGCCAGTGCAATTATCATGGCATCTACAAAAATGGCATAGGCACACACAGTGTCACATTACAACTGATTGGAAGGCAGGATGACACTGGAATGCTGGTGATTGCCTTTTATAACACTCCTCTTGTTTTGAGCATGGATTTTGTATCAAATGGTCACACTAATTTCAGAAAATGCAGTAAAACTCCAGCTGCAATATGTTTTGCTGCAAGGGACATTAGCCTGTGATCTATGTCTGTGAGATCCTGAAAGACAGCTTAATTAGCTGAAACTATAGTAATCATTTAAAAATATGTTACAATGTCTTCAGGTAGTTTGTTATTAAAATTACTGATCAGCCCTTTGAGCTACATTTAAAAGACTTCTGTATTGAGTTATCATGCCTGAATAAAAATAATAATTTAAGAACGTTCTCTGATTTTCCCCTAATACAGTATAACAAGGTAATGACGCAACTTATGGTTTTGCATTGCTGCTGTATACAGTGACGTGCGGTGAAGTTTATACCTGGTGAGGCTCAGCTGGGCATCCTTTTGCGAAGCAGCTCAGCAGGGCAGCGGTCGGCCTCGGCGGAGGGGGATTTGCATTGCGGGAGCAGCCAAGCACCTGGGTCTGCAGCAAAGGCGCTTGGCGGCTCCCGCGATGCAAAGTGCCCCGATGCCACCGCCCACCCGCTGCCCAGGCCTGCGGCCGCTGCTTCTCCAAACTCCGCCGCTGGAAGTCCCGGATCACCTCTGGGGGAAGGCTGGGTGAGAAGCGGAGTGAAGCTTCTCCGCGGCCTCCCGGCACTACGCAGAGGCTCCCGCAGGAGCGCTTGCCAGCAGCTGGTGACCCAGAGCGGCCCCGGCTGCGAGACAAGGCAGTGCTTAAAGCAGCCGCTGCCGCCGCCACTGCCCCTCCTTCGCCCGGAATGCCCCGCCGGGCAAAGGAGGGGCGGTGGCGGTGGCACGGCTGCTTTAAGCACTGCCTTGTCTCGCAGCCAGGGCCACTCCAGGCCGCCGGCCGCTGGCACGTGCTCCTGCGAGAGCCTCTACGTAGCGCCGGGAGGCTGCGGAGAAGCTTCGCTCCGCTTCTCACCCAGCCTTCCCCCAGAGGCGATCCGGAACTTCCAGCAGTGGAGCCTGGAGAAGCAGGCCGGGGCAGTGGGCGGGCGGCAGCGACGGAGCACTTTGCATTGTGGGAGCCTCCAAGCGCCCAGGTCTGCAGCAAAGAGCTAGCCTCCTCCTTCTCGCCCACTCCTCTCTCCTCTGAAGCACACCCGGCCCAATGTAAGCGTGCTCAAGAAGACATGATTCGCTGCTTCCAGATCAGGAGGTGGGAGAATTAGTGCTTCTTTTCCATCTGAACTTTTTTGCCTTTTAACTCTTTCTTAACTTTAGAAGGTGAAAATTCCTCATGGAAAAGAGGCCCCGAGTTCTCTCGCCTCCTGCTTTGGTTAACACTAAGCAGACACCAAGCCACTGTGACCTGGAATCTGGTAGCAACTATCTTGGCTTTAATTATTTTAAAAAAATATTTAAATTTCTTTCTTTTTCCTGAGGAGACTGGTGAGACTCCGCCTCCCTTGCCTCTAGTGACTGCACGTCCCTGGCTGTATACATGATGAAACTGGGAATGGATTGTACAAAAACATTGTTACATGTATTTGTATGAGTTTACAACTTGAAGGACATGTTATGAAATCTATATAGTCCAGTTTTATTTTCTCATGTTATTTGAGACTATTGTTCAGAAACTATAGTGCAAAGCATAAGTTAGGACTGAAGGACATGAAGTGAACTTCATAGCATGACGACTTAACTCACTCACAGTGATAGAAATAAATATTTTAAATTCTTTCATCCTAGTGTCTACTGTAAGTGAATGGATTTGGTTCAGGGCCTTTTCTGGTAGTTTAGGGATGGAAAATCAGTAAATTATGAAAGATTAATGAAGTAGCAATAGTTAGACTTATATACCGCTTCATAGGGCTTTCAGCCCTCTCTAAGCGGTTTACAGAGTCAGCACATTGCCCCCAACAATCCGGGTCCTCATTTTACCCACCTCGGAAGGATGGAAGGCTGAGTCAACCTTGAGCCGGTGAGATTTGAACAGCCGAACTGCTGAACTGCAGTCAGCTGAAGTAGTCTGCAGTGCTACATTTAACCACTGCGCCAGTAAGATAGTGTGATCAAGATAGTGAGATGTCTGAAAAAATAACCTTAATAAATCTGCATATCTTGTGTTGAGCATGTAACATACACCAATAATGGCAATAATTTACCTCTTTAAGCATATTAGACTCCAGTTTAATATTATGTATCATTAAATATCCTTCATTTTTCCTTCTGAACACAAGAATGATAATCATCAGAACACAATTATATCCAATAATGTGAACTTCAGATAATCCTCCTAACATAACCCAGGTTATATAATAAACATAATGTGCAATAATTTTGCACTGTAAAGATAGTTCTCTATATATCTTTACTATGTCTACATCTATTTTTAATTTTGCTTTGGTTATCTGTAGCATGTGCCAACTTCTGAATACTGTAAAACTTCTTTCTGGCCCCACCACTATGAAAGACTATTTTTAGCAGTAATTTGGAATCCTCATTCAAAGTCTGTCCCCATTTGCTTAGAAAATAGCAGATGTTGTACTAGCAGTATAATATAAAAACATAACTATATTAAGTTACTACCTTGTTATACTAAATATCTCTCAGTTAAGGTTAGGATAATGCAGCACAGCAAAACTTATTTTCTGCTGTATCCTAGGAGTGAAAAAATACAAAGAAAGGTAGAGTCTGTAGTAGAGGTAACAATGAAATAATTAACTTTGTTAAACCACCATAAACAAAAACATTTTATTTCTCCTTGTTGCTTTCTCAAGCATTCAGGTTAGCTCACGGTTCCTTTAAAGTGAAAAATTCTTAGGAATCTCTCCTTTAAAATTGTCTTACTAGACTCCTGTCTTATCTCCCCTGCTGAAGCCTTCTAAGATTCTCATCTAGTTGAACATTCAGTCCTTCAGAATATTTAGCTATCTGCGTCATTCTGTCGGCTTCTGCTTCCAAATCCATACATAGACTCCCTGTTAATTGTCTTAATAAGTTCATTCTCTCCATATTGACTGCCTTATGTCCTTTCCACAATTTTTGTAATAGCCTTTGCTTGCTCAGGTCAAACAAGTTACTGAACATTTACAATAAGCAATCAGTGACTTTAAGGACACAGCAGTAGCAATCAGAAGCTATTCAAGGCATCATCTTTTACCTCAGTATCTTCACAGACAGTTTTTCTTCCATACCTTTTCTTCCCACTGAAGTCTTCTACCAGACTTCTTATCATCTCTTACTGTTCATTTGTTCAACATACCCTTGATATGTAATATTTAAAGCATTAATTCCAGAATAAGGTTTTATTTTATTAATTTTACAGAGGTACATTGTCTAACCATTTGTATGTTTATGTATATACTACACATATAAAGAAATTTTTAATAAATGAAAAGCTATTAGAAAAGATAAAGACAATAAAAAATAGTGAATAATGAAAAAAGAAATTAGAAATAGAAAAGAAAAAGGAAACAATTTTTCAGTGTTAGTCCATGTCATAAAAGAGAGAGATTCCCTTTGCCTGAGGCAAATTCTAAATGTCCAAATACTTCTTACAAGGTCTTTACATTTTATCCTAATTTTCAACTATATCACTAGTAAAATATAAATGCAAGGGGAGACTGAAAGTTTTCACCCTTGTCTTAGTTGTTTTCATAACACTGAAAATAGATTTTGTGGAAATATAATCTTATTTCAAAGTATAACTAGAGGATTCAAAGACATCAGTCAATCCTGCTGGCTGCAGTTGTTTATAATGTTGTAGCTGACTAGATCTTAATTGTGAGATAGGAAACTTTTTGAAAGGATATGTAGGAATCCAGATTCTACAATGCTAATCTTTTGCATCCTCTAGTCAAGCAGCAGTACAGTCATGAATCTAGTCTTAAAACAGTAGCAATAGCACTTAGACTTATATACTGCCCATAGTGCTTTACAGCAGCTCTGAGCAGTTTACCAATGTAAGTATATTGCCCCCAACAATCCGAGTCCTCATTTTTCTGACTTCAGAAAGATGGAAGGCTGAGTCAACCTTGAGATGGTCAGGATTGAGCCTACAATACTTCATTTTAACCACTGCACCATCATGCTGACAAAGGGAGTGTCTCGGAACTAAGATAAGGTAAAATGGGCTAGAATTATCTACAATGACAGTATGTGAGAATAATAACAAGGCACTTTAGTATTTATTTAATATACATATTTTATGAACTACATTGCTAACCCTTATGCTAATGAAAATGTATAACAACATAAAGTAGAATTAATAAATATAAAAATATAATAAAAATAACTACAAATAATTAATATAAAAATCTTAGTAATATGTATATTGGATAATATCTTTTTGTAGACCAGTTTAAAATATGGCAAAATTAGTAAAACTATAGTAGTAATTTGATTTTTTTTAAGTTAAAAACCATATAAATGGTTAAACAAATTACTCTACGAGAATCTCTTTTATGCTGAAGACTTATAATAAAAGATGTCTCCTGTACTGTACTGTATGCTACTGTAAACCTCCTGGCCCAAATTCATTTTATTCTACAAATGGTACAGATAATAATGAGAGCCAATGCAGTGCAATTGAATGGTTGGACTATAGCTGAGCAAAACCAAGCTCAAGTCCATGAAATTAATTAAATTTCCTGGAGGGACTAGTAGTCAATCTCTTTCAGCTCAACTTACCCAATGAAGAGATTTCCAGGTAAACCATTTCAACCTCCTGAAAAGGAAGATAAATAATATCCAATAAATGGATACATTATAATATCCAACAAATGTATACATTCCATTGGTAAATCATCTTGATTATTAATTGGGGCCTAAATAAAGAATATAAGGTTTTGTTCATAATGTGTCATATTGTGTGATGGGTGGCTTATAAATTAAATAACTAGAATTGCGAAGAGTCAGACATGACTGAATGGATATCATCATCCCCACCCTTCTCCTCCTCCTCTTCCTCCTCTTCATCATCATCATAAATAAATATTCAGTCCTAGATATCTCTTGACTAGTATTTTTAGGAAATTTACTGCAAATCATTGCGTCCTACATTTTCTTCATCATTCACAAAAAAATTGAGTTGTCCTTACTATAGAAAATGTATTGTGATAACAAACTTGTATCTGTGAGATTTCAAATCATTGCACTCCCTGGAATACCCCTAATTTATTCAGGAGTTTGTCATTTCTGCTAAAGATGAGCTTCGTAGCTGGACTTCCAAATTAACACTTCAGTAAAGCTATCACACACACTGGGGTACTCAACAGGAGTCCCAAACAACATAATGCACTGCTTATGCCTCAGAACGATACTCTTGATATAATTAATTATGTACTGCATGGTGCAAAGATGTATTTCATGCTCTCTGTGTATAACGCAGTGAAATGAAACAGATGCTGAGGACAGACATAAGTTTTAACGGCTTTTTGTTAAGTCTTGATGTGATCGATATTGACATTATTGTGATATTCATTTCCATCTAAGAAATAAAATGGCATGTTCCTATATAGCACTATTTATTCAAATCTAAATATTTGATACACCATTTCACATATTCGCTTTAAACATCCATTTTGAATTGTCCAAGTACAGCCTTGCAAACAAAGTAATTCAAATGAGAAATCAGCTAATATTCAGCTAATAACAACTGAATATTGTTTTTGTGATAGGAGCTACATCAATTTTATGTCTTTTTTTAAAAAAATGAACCACTTAACTGTGGGCTTAAACTATTGCTAATTGTCTTTAAATATTTTCCTATTTTGAAAATTATATGTACAGTATATATTTAAGATTTTATAAGGATGGTTATCACTTTTAAACTCTACTTGTTTATTAATATATGAAAAGCAATCTGATACTATTTTCACAAAAATTCTTTCATACACCTTCCTTCACAGAACATGCTTGTAAACTCATCTAATTTAAAATCAATAAATATTTTTTTAAAAAATCTAATAAGATTACTTGAAGAATACACATGATAAATAAGAATTGTAGATAAATATATGAAATAATAATACATTTGTTCAAACATTTTACTTTATCTGAATGCAGACAAGTAATCCTTTAAAAATGGAGCGAATAGGGCAATCTTTCTTCTCCTCTTTGTTCTTTATTCAGTAAAAAATGTACTTTATAAGCATAAACTGGTTGATCATTCCTCTGGCTATTAGAAGAATAGATGAGCTAACCTAATAATTACATTTCCAACCATTTTAGCAAACAAATCATTAGTTTTAGCAATTAGTACTGAATTAATATACCATTGGTAGCACATCTTATATATTTTTCCTAAGTATGATAGTCACTGTAAATATAATATTTTTCTTTCATTGATATAACTACTGTTGCACATTAATTATTATCTCTGAAAGCAGCATACATTTAATCCTAGAGCCTTTAAGTTGTTCAGTTTCTGAGTCATGATTCACTATTCACTTCTAAATAAGACCTGCCAATTCGACAATTTTTGTGATATAAACTGAGTTTCACGATCTGTTAAATCTTATTTTTTGTTTTTGAGATTTTTAAAAAATATATATTATTATTTCCATTAGAACTGTATCACTTAGCTGAAAATATTGAAACCAATCAGGTAGTTCTGACAATTCTGTGAAGAATTTCAAAAAATGTTTGTCTTTGTCTTGTTACCTCTTTGAGAACTATTTTTAATGGCATCTTGATATAGTTCTGAAGGAGAGCAACACAATTGCATAGTTCAGCAAACTAGACAGAATCTAATTCAGTTTTGCTCACTTTAACTGAAAAAGAGTTCACTGAATTGGGACTTTGTGAATAATGTTCTGTGTTTGGCTAGTAGTATCACTCTAACTATACAGCTTCCTATTGATGAAATCTTTGAGCTGGACTTTTATGTTCACCAACCTCATGCTACTGTACTAAAAGGAGGTCATTTGCTCATGCATTATGCTCATGCTACCTGAGAGAAAAGTGAAATATAGGATCTGTTTGAAACAATTTAAAGATGTGTTTGGTCTGTTTCACAACAGGTGGCTATCAAATGTATTCATCTTGCTTGATCCACTCCATGTTCAACCTAAGGATTAGAAAAATGATCTTCTTTGGGCTTAACAAGATGGATATCCTCCAATGTTTGCCAAACAATGAACTGAGGTATAGCAGGTGAACTATGCTGTCTTTGCATTTTTCTTCTTGTCATGAATTTTTGATTTATAGACACTGAGATCATTGTCTTCAATCTACCATGAAGCTGTCCATTTGGATTCAAATGCACTCAATTGGGTTATGATTTCAGCGTGGGGTTTCAATATCTTTAAACAATTTTTAATCTTGTTACCTCAATGAATCATATTGCTACTGGAAAATAGAAGACTCTTAAGAACCTTATCACCAATTCTGCATTCCACATTTTGAACACAGCATTGCAAACACCTTTAAAGGGAATTTCCTTGTACATGCTTTAGTAATCACATTTTTGAACTATCAAACTAAGTCCTTATTTCATTAAAACATTGCAAGTGCATTTTAAAAGTCCCGAAAAAATCAAATTTCCTTTAGTTAAGACTAAATATGCATGTGGGCATACACAGCTGCTTTCTCAAGCACTAAATTGCCATCTCTCTCTGGAAGAACTTCATACGCCATAAATACTTCAGGCAATATGCATAGAGATTCAGTGTAAAAGTCAAAAACTTGCTGCTTAGATGGATGAAATATTCATAATAGGAGATGATGATCATAAGTGAAACATCTTCAAAGAAAAACAGGAAAGTCCAGTTGCCTCTTGTAAAAGTACCTTTGGGAGATTCATAATAGGTTTTCTCAAAACTTAAGAAACATGGCTTAGCATTAGTGAAGGACAAATTTGACCTGGTAACACAAGTGTAAAATTCAGCAATGAAGGGACAGTGAAGTGACACCTTCATGTTGCAAAAGGGATATGGTTGAAGAGCCAATCATCTACAGTGCCATTGTTTACAATGGGAAACTGTACTATGCACGTGAACGCATCCAATGAAATGGAACTAGACATATTTGAAACCCTGAAAACTGAATGAGTTGCATAGTTAGACCTACTTCCAAATAATGTTGTTGTTAGTTGCAAAGTCATATCTGACCCATCGTGACCCTATGGACAACGTTCCCCCAGGTTTTCCTGTCCTGTACCATTCCCCGGAGTCCATTTAAGCCCTCACTTACTGTTTCGGTGACTCCATCCAGCCACCTTATTTTGTTACCACCCCAAATAATACTGAGTGACAAAAATTTAACTGGTTGTGAAAACAGAATAATATTGAATATTCCTTGCCTAGGAACCAGTAGCTACTAAATTCCCCAATTATTATCTTGGCTATTTTTACCTTGTTGTATAAGCTAGGAGCCTATTACCATTTAACTATTTCTTTGAGTTGGTTCTTCTTGGTCCTAATTTGTAGTATTTTATTATTGCATATACTTTTGATCTTATTAACCATGATTTGCCACTTATCTCAGGCCATTTCTCTGTTATGCTTATAGCCATATATGCCTTTTTGAATAATTCAAAATAGACATTATTCTTCCAGCTGGCACCAATTTCAACTAGTAGCAACATTTTTCCCTTTCTTAAACTAGACTGCCTTATTAAAACATTTCAAAACTATAGCTTAAAATGGATATGACATACAGGCAGAATAGAATTATATACATTTTTTCAGTTTCTTTTAGAATGCGTTTTCTACCACCCATCCTTTTTTTATTTTTAGTAAATAAATTATGCTTCAAAATGGTAGGAAATAAAAGCATCAAATTTTAGTAATTATAGTGGAAGATGGCACCAGGGCCTCATATTCTAAAACCTTGGCTCAAATTATTTGTTGTCTATTTGTTGTATTCTTGAACATATTACTTATTTTCAATTAGTTTCTATGCATAGCATAGCAGAACAGAGCCAGTTTCAATAGTTAAGGCACCAGGCTAGAAATCAAGAAACCATGAGTTCAAGTCCTGCCTTAGCCATGAAAGTGAGCTGGATGACCTTGGGCACTCTCACTTAACCCAACTGACTTCACAGGGTTTTTGTTGTGTGGAAAATAAGAGGAGGAAGGTGTATTGGGTATGTTCTAAACCTTGAGTTACTTGCAAAAACAATAAATAAATTATTATTTATAATTTATATAAATAAATACAAATAACATCAACATTCTAATACTATAATTTAGTGCTCAGGAATATCATCATGACTATATAGGACCCATAATTAGACTATCCAGTTAAAAAAAAGAAAACTCCGTGCAATTTTATGGCATGTATTCATTATATTTATTTATTCATATTAGATATGCAATTTAAATGTTCTAAGTACTTGTTCAGATTTAAAAACAGATAAGTTATAAACTTAAGATAACAGCAAGCTTACTAAGTTAAGTGAATATAGAAATGATATCTTGTGTGCTTTTTTTCTCTTTGAATTAAAATTGGAGTCTTTACTATTTAAAAAGTTCAAAAATGCACCCTACTAATTTTAAGTTATTAAGAATGGGAACAAACACCCTTCAGAATAATTGTACCATGTATTACTTTCACAGGGCACAGTGTGGGAATATTTGGTAATGAAAGTTTGATTAATGACATTCATCAATTTTCCAGGAAGCCAAGGATCATGTTTGACATGTTGGAATTCTTTGAAAATACAAATAGCTTGATAGTAGAGTGGCATTCCTTGAATGCTGCAAAGTTATAATAGCAGAGAGGATTTATTAAAATACAACTTCCTCCATTCCAAAAGGTTAATGCCATTACAAAAGATACAATAGATGAACCTTAAGACTGGAACGCAACATGTTATAAGTTAAATCCCACTGTTAATATTTTGTGGGTCCAAAAACTAACTCATATTACATTCCAGAAGCTCTAAAAACTTTTGTGTACTAAGACTGCTGTGTTACGCAAATAGTGCATTATGTGAAGCAAGTTGCAGCTGCATTACAGTGGAGCTAATGGCCACCCACCATCAAATATTTGAAACAGCTATCTGTTTCACAATCCGGATCTCTTAGAATCAATAGGAGCCTTGCTGCTTACTTTAATTAATATCACAACTGTAGCTCATCTTGAGACTCTAGTCTGTAAGAAAGCAAAATCCAGGCTGTTCCCACAACTAGTTGTATCTCTCATAGCCCATTGGATTAGATGAGTAACCACACAAAATGGCAACCATGGGATCAATTCTAGCCATCACCTTGAGGGAAATGGGGCACAGGAAGTTGCAAAGCTCTGTGAATATTCCATAATGCAAAAGGCCCTATCAACCACAAGCTCGTTATTTACTCAATTCAGAAGCAATTTTACAAAGGCACAGAATTTTTTTCAGATATTTTAATATATTTTAAAAGTCAATATATACCTATATACATGAAGAATGAGCTTTGGATGGTTTTGTGTGTGTGTGTGTGTGTGTGTGTGTGTTTAGAAACCAGATTCTTTCACATAAACCTTTAATGAGCAAGAAGATGTAGTTTAGTTTTCATTATTTCTGAGACCTGCAACAGAGCAGGAGCATAACTTCCTTTTGGAGCAAATCCTGGATTTTTGGACCTAACGAAGACCCCGTTCTTCTCCCAGGTCTTTGGTCAGGGTAGTTGAAGCTTCGTTTATGGAGTGATGGTCTGTTTCTTGCTGTTGCCTGGTTGTTGCTATTTTCTGTTTCTCGTTTTTATTACTGTATTGTGTCATTGTTTTTTCTGTTTTTTTTAAAGCTTCTGAACTGCCCAGAGTATCTAAAAATTAGCAGTCATACAAATCCTTTTTGTAAAATGGGAAAGTGGGTGTCCCTTTTCCAAGAATGGCTTAATACTGTTCTTTTGTCTGTTTTCCTTTTTTTCCCTGATATTAGATAAGAAATCATGCCACCAAGACCCAAAGAAATCTCATACTGACACCCTAGTATGAGAACTCTCACAGTCATGTCCGTATGTGAAAAATAAGAAAATAATAGCCTGATGGGAGATTTTATTACTACTTCTAGTCCTCAAAAATTACCAAGTTACTTTGAATTTATTGTTTTACAGTCCTGCTGAAGCAAATGAAGTCTGGCAATAAATGAATTTATTATAAATGAATTAATTAATCTATCTTGATGGAATACAGTTTTAAAATGCTAATAGAAATCTAGTACTATGTGGGTATCCAGCAAGGGATACCCTGTTGAAAGAAACAAAATTAGCTGTGTATAATATAAGCATGTGTTTGGTCCAGGTCATTATATGGAAGTAAGAGTTGATTTTGTGGTAACACCTGCCTGATAATACTATTGTACAGATGCTGTGACTTATGTACTTCCAATGTTATATAATCCTGTGCTTGTGTATTCTTCTGGTGTCATTATAGCTTGGTAGAATCATTGCTAGTTCCAAGCAAAATGTTGGCTAAATACTAAAACGATGGTGCAGTTGATATATCTGTATCTATCTCAAATATAATTAAATAGGGATGCAATTCAAAAGGTTACTATTCTACAAATATTGATTGTATTACATTATTTACATGTTTTAGTACTTTTAATATTAGGTATAGACATTATCTTTAAAAAGTAAATCTTACTATATTTCTTTTATTAATTAATTACTCGGGCATTTTAATACTGGCTTTTTTTGCATTATTGTTTTTTAAAACTTATATTATGTATTATTTCTCTCCCCCCCCCCCTTTAAATAATGACAAAATTAGCTGTGTATAATATAATGAATATTCCTTTTGGAGCAAATCCTGGATTTTTGGACCTAACGAAGACCCCGTTCTTCTCCCAGGTCTTTGGTCAGGGTAGTTGAAGCTCTGTTTATGGAGTGATGATCTATTTTAAATAATGAATATTTAGGTCTCATCATACACCAAACTAAAATTTTCATTTCATTTTCTATACCAGAACAGTAGTCTTTCTATTTAAACATTGCTTAGCATCTAAACATAATTATAACTTCAAACAATAATACTAGTGACATTCTAAATTAGCATTTTAAAATGCTAGCAACCAATAGCATTTTAATGAGGTATGTAGAAGGTATGGCTTAAGATGATGTATGGCCACCTTAGTATCTGCCAATTTCTCATTTTTAATTTGACAAGAAGGGAAAAATAATAAATAGACAAATGTATTAACTCTGTTTAATTATAACCTAGCTTCACCAACATTTTGAAGTATATTCTGCACAAAAATGAATTGTAATTCTTAGTCCAAAATGATTGTGCAGTTCTGTTTTAAATCTCATAATCTATTGACCCCAAATCTGTCAATAAAAATGAATTCATTGAAATTTCGTTTTCCAAATAAATATGCAGGCTGAAACAGTTCACAGTAAAAATAAGAACTCTGAATTTTACAGTGTAGATTTTGGCTCAAAAACTATTATTGAAAGTTGAATAAAATGCATAATCAAAAACTTCATGTAGAATAATTTTTATAATAAATGTACGTAATGTTTGTTTGTATATACTAATATCAGACTAGTCAGATATTGCGTAGGATGTATATACTGAAATATTTTAAAAACTAGCACAAACCAGGTAAAATGATTTATCAATTTATTCTTCATTTTAGTTGCTTTAATAGACAAAATTTTAAAAAAGAAAACAAAGTATTGAAACATAGAATATGATGGAACTTTGTATGGGTTTTCAGGACTTGATAGAAATTCAGGATAAAACATCAGCAATTTGTTGCTCTCTTATTGAAAAAAATACCATAAAATATCTAGTTCTGATCCAGCTACATTTCTTAGCAAGAGTGGACACAGTTAGGAATACCAAGTTTAGGGTCTCCTGCTGTCTTCATACATGAACGCAACCACTGAAGATTCTAAACTGCAGAGTAACTAAACTTTTTCATCTTCATTTAATGTTATGTAGAATAAGTGCTTTCTTCCTGGATATGTATGCACATTTTTTCCCTCTGTGGGGCAAGCTGGTAATCGACTTTTCTCTGATTGGTGTCCTTTATCACCTTCAATCTCCACCAAGGTTATCTGTGAAAGATAGACCATCTATACATACATACATACATACATACATACATACATACATACATACATACGTGTGTATGTGTGTTCCAGCACAACACTGAAACACCTCAAACAATTTCAACCAAACTTTACTTACCCTCTGGGAACAAATACTGTGGGCCTAACATCCCTCAGGGTGTGTGTTCTGTTGTGCCTTAAAACGGCTTCTACCATACTGCCTTAAAATGGCTTCTATTGTACAGCACTGTGAGTTGCCATGGTAATGGCTTCACAGTACTTCACAAGGGGATTCCCTCTGGTATGGGAGAAAATCCAACATTAGAAATTGTGGTGACATTCATGGAAGAAAGGTTGGGATCAATAAATACCCAGGCAGTGCCAGGTTATCAGCTAGTATTCCATAAAGTATCCATAACTTTACATTTCTGACTATATTTCCTGGGCTTGCCCCCTTCTGCTTCCTGGAATCACTATCCGGGTAACTAGCCTTCAATAATATAAACAATGAAACATGGGTGGGAACAGTGGTATGAAGAGAAATAGAGAGACAGAGACAAAGACAGAGAGAATATTAAGTTTAACTGAAGTAGGCCATCTAATTAAATGTTGCTATTAGTTATACTGTAAATGACACTGATATTAATATAATTGAATTTACATAATAACCCTCAAAGAGAGCCTAAAATGCAATGGCTAATCTGCCTAGTCACGTATGAACAATGTACAGAGTCCTCCTCAGCCTAAAAAAGTATATGTCTAACCTGGACCAATACATAATATTAGGCATTATTTTATACTTGGGCAAACTTTCATTTAAAACATTTCTATGTAATAACATTAGAATATTTGAATCTAAAATTGCCTCAATAGTAGATTTTAATCAAAAGAATTGAATCACATGATCAAAGAGTGCCTTGATGACTTTTGAAGCAGAATAGAATTCTAACTATAAGAACAGTATATAGAACTGTTATTCAATTAAAATAATAACTGATAATGTTGCAATAATTTATTTATTCACATTCTAAACTTTTAGAAAGCTTGCAAAATTGCTTTTACATACAGATATTTCCTAACTAACAAATTTTGTCCTTTCTCTTTCTCCCAAATGTAATCCACTGTCCATCTACCTTATCCCCCATTTTTTCTGAAAGTTCAATGTGGCCTTTCTTCAATACCATCTATATTATGACATAAAATGTAGCACAAAGAGAGATAATCCATTCATTCATTCAATTATTCATTCATTTTATTTATATGGCCACCCATCTTTAAAATGCAACAAGGGTGACTCAAACAAGAAGATACCATCCACAAATAACCTAGCCTAGCTCCATGGATGGCTTTAAAGATAATAACCAGATTAAAAAAAAATAGATGTTTTTCCCTTGCTATGTGCTTTGAATACAAGCACAGAAACAAAAAGGGAAACATGCTTATTATAACACCCTTCCTCTATAATATGATACCTTTTCTACAAACACTCCTTTTTCATCAATGTTTTAACTTTGCACTCATGCTATTTAAAAATGTCCAAGCCAGCTGCTATCAATTAGGGACTAATTGTATCATTATATCACACATATTGAGCTTATAATTATGCCTTCAATAGAGTTAGTTAGCATATTGTCATCCAAGGCAAAAACTAGTTAGGTTTATGGTTTAAAATAATAACATTTTTAGTTTGAAAAGCAATGTTGCACTTAAAAGTTTGCTAAATCTTTGCTGCCAACTGATACCAATGTGTTTTTTTTTCATTTTCCTCAGAGATCCATCTGTAACACAACCTGATAAAAGAGAATTTATTACAAAACAGTGCAAAATACCAGCCCTGAGAATAATAATCCTGTAGTAAGAATGTCAGCTCCGCATTCTACCCTGCCACCCTAATACATCCATTCTGCTATCTGTTGCTTTTAACAAATTAAAAAAAAAGAATAATTAAACACCAAAGTACATGTTTAGATGTTAATAATTATAAACTAACTGTAACATCAAAAACATTTGTTTGTATTGTGTTTTTGTGATAAACTGGATGACGAATTTTCTGTACCCCAAAGTGGAATGGCACTCCTAAAGTTTTGGTTCAGCCATAGAGAACTGAATATTATTGTCAAAAAATTGGGGCTCAAAAGTTTAAGGGAATCAGAGTGATAAGATTTTTCACCCTTTGCAGTACCAGGATCATCTGACTGTTATCACCAATCTCTTGCTATCTAATTATATGACAACCTTTTTCTTTTTCCTGAGATATATGAGCTAGTTTTCACTGGAGAAAGCAATCGTGTTAGGAAGAATTTTTGGTAAAAAGAAACCAGGTCACCAAAGAACATGATGCCTGGACACCATAAAGCTGTCACCAGGCAGAGTATAAAGAAACTCAAAGAAGTGGTGCAAGATCAAAAGATCTGGCCTATAGACTTACCAACAGTGGGTCAATAGATGCTTTTTCAAAAGGCAACTGGACTTTTTTTCCCTTAAAGACATTTTGCTTCTCCAAGAAGACCTGAAGCTTCTTGGATGAGAAGAGAAAAGTCTTCAAGATAAAACAAAGAAAGTCCAGATGTTTTGGTTTTTTTGAAGAAAAAAAAACCTTTGGGGGTTGAACAATAGTTTATTGGACCTATGATATTTTTTTATTATGTTTGGAACACAAAAAAGATCTTTTAATGTCTTTTACTTCTATTTCAGCTCCTGATAAACTACTACACCTTTTAAAGAAAATGACTAGGCATTTGTAAGGCATCATTTCTTATAATTATTTTCTTTTATATATTCATGTTGGCATACTATATGTATCCTATTTAGAAGATTCTACTTCAAATTTCATCACAGTCTATAGGAAATCTAATTTAAAAGTTTTTTTAAAAAAATAACCACTGATCCAATTTCCATTTGATTTGGCATAATTGTCATCTATCTATCTATCTATCTATCTATCTATCTATCTATCTATCTATCTATCTATCTATCTATCTATCTATCCATCCATCCATCCATCCATCCATCCATCCATCCATCCAGCCAGCCAGCCAGCCAGCCAGCCAGCCAGCCAGCCAGCCAGCCAGCCAGCCTACCAATGAAAAATCTACATATTTCAATATGAAACAATTGCAGACTCATTGTAGATTTACACAACATCCCAATCCAATGCCTATAAAAAGAGCGAACTCTTTAAAAACCTTTTTTAAGGACAGCAGTATCAAGGCAGTACAGACCATGTGATCTGTTCAATTACACACAAACACACACACACACACACACACACCATACATACATACTTGCTATAGTTCCCAGGCTTATTCTGGATACATCATTGGATTGCATCATTTCCAAATCTTAGGATCAGATTCCTGAAACAGATAAGATTGTCATGGCATGTGTTTACTAAATACCAATGAACAGTTGACCACAGTATAAGAGGGCTATTACTTTGTTTATTATTGTTGTTGGTTAAAAACTTGTGATCTAGTCTCAATTACCTAGGGCTATAATTCTTATAAAGTTATTTTCAAACTTGTTTGGAAAGTTTCAATAAAGCCAGCAGCAGAAAATATATTCATAACTTTTGTGTTTTTTATTAATCAGAAGAAAAGACACAGCACCGCTTATTCATATTTACAAATTCCACATACTGATGTGACAGTCACCATTTTACCAAGAATACTGGACTGGATGGGTCTATAGGCTAATCTGAACTCTTCTCATGTTCTCTTATTCTTACACTAAGTGTGCCTCCACATTTAGGTTTCTTTATTACAAGTTCTTCTATTTCAGCTCCCATTTTCAAATCTTCATTTTCTAGCTCTATAAATGTGTATACAAAACATCACCAATAAGAAGTGACAAGTGACAGTGACAGGTGCCAAAAGACAAAGTGATGATATCAGCAATATTTCTTCTTCTTCTAGGAATGAAAGAGGTAGCCATGCCAAAGTGCAGGTAGATACTTGGGGAAAAAATAAAAAATACACAGGGTGGTTTGGACATTGACTGATTTTATTAAACAGGAATTTCTTTGCCCATGTTTCAACTGCCACAGTTGCAGACTTTGCTTGCAGATGTCCACAAGAGTTTTCAAATTGTGAAAGAAAATACATCAATAAAAGATATAATGCCTTACACTAGATATACTAGATCAGACACTGTTTCATCTAATCAAATACTATCCAGCTAGCAAAGTCTCTTCAGAGTCTCTGGCAGACGTCTTTCATATTATTTTATCTTTTTTAGTAAAGTTATCAAGGACTGCTATTTTTACTATTGAGTTCTGAATTCTTCCCTTAAGAAATCATGAGAATTCTCATTGGTAGTAAATCTTAGTCTGGAGTCTGGACAATTCATAATATAATGAGAAATAAAAACACAATACAAAATTAAACAAGAAGGAATTTGTTCAGTTAATACAAAAACCATAGACAAAAAGACATCCAACAAGGGACTCCATCCATCTTAACATAAGCCTGGAAAAACAACCAGGCCTTCAAAGCCTTGTAAAATCATGAAAGAGCAGGAACCATTTCAAGAGGTATCATATTCCAGGGGACAGGTTACCTGGTCCCAATAGAAATGACGCTGTTTAATCAAAGCAACCCAGCCAAATCAGCCAGCATGTAGAATACATTAGAGTAGACAAGCTGTGGGTTGCATGAATGGCTATCAGAAAGTTTTCCTGATTCAAGAACACAATTGGTGCATTAGATATGACTGTGAAAAATCCCCATTGGCCAGTCCCTAAAGAATCTCCAAATTGCATAGCATGGTTGAATGGAGAACTGCCATCCCAACCAAGAGCATACATTGAAAAAACCCAGATCCAGGAGGCCCTAATATCTATAGACTGGTGGACTGAAGAGTCAGTTCTTCCCCATCCAGGCCTGCATAGCCTCCAGGCATGGGTATAGGATTTCAACAAACTTATTTCACCAGCATGGATGGTGTAATTTGATATGGTGTAATTTGATATTGAAATACACAGCATAATTACTGCTGCAGGATTCTGTTATTAAAGGCCATCTTAAGACATAGTTTTAGCCTTCCCTTGCAGTTGATTTCTTGGTTTGATCTATCTAGGGAGATTGGGATGTATCGTGAGCTTGTTGATGATACCCCAAACTGGTGTACTCCTTTATAATTTTGTTATTATATAACATATCTTTTCTCAAGAATAGAGTAGGTAGGTTCAGGTACTGATATTTTTCTGAGACAAGATGTATGTCTATAGCACTTTCTTTTTAAATAGCTGAACTACACTAAAAAGTACATCTTTGTTGTACCACCATTGCCTGAATAGATTGATGAAATAATGATATGCATAAATTCTTAAATCAGAATATTTTATTGCTCTACAATGTTGTGAAACTCTAGAAAAACACAAATCTGTCAGTGTTAGATAATACATATTTAACATCTGCCCAAACACATTTTGCTGTGCGTTTTGGGTTTTATCCTTGTGTCCATTTGTCATTATTGTCCATTTCAGAGTTGGTGGCAGGTTGTTACATAATATGATGATACACCTGCAGTCTCTTTCCTTATTCCTAGGGATAGGCATGGTCTTTCCTTATTGCTTTTTAATGAATAGTCTTTTATCATTTTTGATAATATAAACACTTTCAAGTGCTCCTTTGTTATTTTGGATTTATTACTGGGGTTTTTTGTAGATCAATTTTTGTTATATCGTTGTATGTAACGAAATATAATTCTCATACTTGATATCAGTAATTTCAAATGTATGATATATTTTTATCTATTTATAGTTAGATATAAAGAAGTATCAGGTTTTAAGATCCAGACTTATTTCATGTTTTTCAGTTTCATAGCATCCACAATCAACATGACGTTTGCTTATATTAGCCTTTAACTAGATGCAAACTAAACCCATCCATATTTAGCAAATGTCTACAAAGCACATGTCTACATGAGACTGAATCTCTTATTGTTTAAAGAAGTATAAAATTATCAGGTTTCTATGTATGCAATCCAAGTCTACAATCACTTCTTTAGATTTCTGATTGCTTGGGTGTTATGTGGGGAAGTTATTCTTTCATCATGAAAGAAAGATTTTTGTTATGTAAATCATTTTGCAGCATATTGAGCACATTACAATTCTATATTTTTAAAAAAATATTTTCTCTAACTTCAGTTAACTCTTAGTGACTTCATGGATTCTGTATTATTGCTTTTTTTTTTTGCAATAATACAGAAGATTGGCCAGTACTCTCTTCTAGAATGTGTAGTATGTGTTTATGTGTACACAAACATACACTTTAATTTCCCAGTTTAGCCCACATTTGATAGTACCTGATAGTTTCACAAGTCCAGTACTAACCTTGTCAACCATTACTATTATTCTCACCTGCTTAGGCTCCCTGTTCTAGATATATAAATTGAAATGTCTGCTCCTATAAAAACATGTTCAAGGCAAGCCATAAGCTACAAGGAATGCATGTCCGTTCCATGCTTATTATTCAACATTTGACTGCCTTGTAAAATATCCTTCCTCTGAAACTAGATTACCTCCATGCCTTTTGATATTCTGAAAAGTCCTCAAGTTTTGGCAATGTCACCAGACCTGTGGCTCCCAGGCCACCAGAGACTTCCTCTGATGGTTCCATTGTTGAAGTGACCAATTTTATCTTGCCACCCCTGTGGAGTATATCCTTCATGTTTACAATATTTAATAATGTTTTTATATTGTATATTTGTTTTTATTTATTGTTTTTATTTGATTATTTTTCACCACCCAGAGTCACTTTAGCTGTCTAGCAATAGGAATTAGGCTTATATACTGCTTCATTGTGCTTTTACAACCCTCTCTAAGTGGTTTACAGAGTCAGCCTATTGTCCCCAACAATCTGAGTCCTCATTTTACCGACCTCAGAAGTATGGAAGGATGAGTCAACCTTGAGCTGGTGACATTTTAACTGCTGAACTGCAGCTCACAGTCATCTGAAGTAGCCTGCAGCACTGCACCACTGTGACACCTCAGCTCTAATATAAATTTGATAGATAGATAGATAGATAGATAGATAGATAGATAGATAGATAGATAGATAGATAGATAGAGCCTTGTACAAAGCCATAGTTTGAGAATCAAGATCCAACCAACAATATCAAAATTGTTTAAACTACAGAAAATAAAGTTTAAAATATTTATATTGCATGAACAAGTATGTTGTCATTTGAATGGACTTCTTTAAATTATTAGACCCCATATAAGTTTAATTCGCTGTGATTTTACAAAATCAACATGACCCTCATAATTTTAATCTCTAATTATTTGATGCATGTTTTATTTCTTGTATAAGGAAGTCACAAGGTGCAGCTAAGCAATCCATTGGAAGCTTACATTCAGAAAGAGGGGAAATGAGCCAACCACTGTAGTTAATATAGTGTCAAATTCCTGCATCTGAGTACATAACATATTTCCTTTCCACAGGAGGTAGTTATGACAAATTAGAAGTCTGAAAATTTTCTGATGGTGTAAAAGCTCCAGCTGTCACTGGGGAGATAGTGATCAGATTTCATAGCTGCATGGTCCCACGATGCCTCTAAGAGTTCCATATGGTCATCCAAATGTTACAACTGAGCCCAGTTGTAACTGGGGAAAAAATTTAGTAGGAGTTTGCTTATAGGATAGAAAATTCATAGTGGATGAATCTAATAAACAAAGTGCTCTTGAGTGGTTCACTGACAATCAGTATCACAGGATCTTCCTTATAGTTAGTTTTTGAATACTGAATTAATGGAACTAGGATCTAACTTCTCTTTTTGAACAACTTACATAATGGAATGTAGGCTTGTCAAGTGGATGTGCTATGAATAATTAAGGTGTATATATGAATGCAGTGATAAACAGCCATTCCTCCGGCCACTTCACTTTTAGTTAAAATAAAGCAAAACAAAACAAAAAGTTCCTGCTCTTAAATTGTTAATACTATTGCTGTAAATGAAGACACTTTTGTTCATGTCAAAGATGTAAGCTTAAGCATTGTGCAACAACAAATGACGGATGAATAATTTATTGATCCTTAAATGGCCTTGTCCTTGGATGTATGTCTTATAACTAATTTGCTTAGAGACACATCTGGTTCCTGGAGATAGCATCTGCTTTAAAGAAGGTCAGCACTTTATTTTAAAATGAAAGGCAGAGAACATTCTCTTTTATTTGTTATGCTTCTCTGCATCTCTATCTTAGGAATGCAAGGTAAATCTCATTTAGTCGTACCTTCTTTTATATAATATAAAATCAAAACTTGTGCAATCTGTTGTTCAATTTTAAAACCACAGTAAAAAAGCACATTAAAGATGTACTTGCAATGAGTTAATACTTGTTAGGGCTTTTTTAAACATGCCTATGAGATTTAAATAGAGCCAGTGTAGGCTTTGGTTAAGGGTCAAGATTTCCATTTGTTCATAGAGTTTACCAAATGATCTTGATTTAAATGAATTCTTTTAAACAGTGAAAAAGTTTGGATATAAGCAATATGGTTTTCAGGACATTCCTATTTCTGGCTATAGTTGATCACATTCTCATTCCTTTGTGTATGAATATTAAAACCTATTGCTAAAATAAACTTGGTGTGTGAGAGAGACAGAGAGAGGGACAGGAAGAAGGGGAGAGAAAGAGAGGGAGGGAGGGATGGAAGGAGGGAGAGAGAGGGAGAGAAAGAAAGAGAGATGAGATGTTTTTTTCAAACATAACTCTTGATACATTCATGAGAGTTTCTTACATAGTAGAGCTTTACATAGCATTTCCACCCACCCGGAATTAAATGAACTTAATATCAAGAAACTTCAGATTAGACACATATAGAAATAGGCTGTTTGTTTCGCTCTGCAACCTCTTAAGGAATTTCCTTAAGAAGTTTTCAATTCTGATTTGCTGACAATCCAGTATAAATTGTAATACACACACACACACACACACATATATAATATCTTTATACTTAAATGGAGAATGAGAATTGCATCCCATCCTTAGTAAATGAATTTGAAAAAGAAATGATAAATCAATGGAATAGTGATAATTAACAATATGTTTATCCATCTATATCATCTTCCAGGTGAACTTTGCCCTTAGGAGAAGCATTATATATTTATTTTTTATAAATCTCACCTTGAAGTCTTCATCAAATGTTTAATTATTTGAGGATTAATGGATGCAGTTCACAATTAGGCTAAAGTATGATCTGATGTCATCATCTCAGTATGATGATATACATTTTGATGCCAAAGCACCTGTTGTTTTGGAAGGAAGCAGCTGATATCATTATCTACTCAGTCAGAGAGTCCTGCTACCCGCTGCTTAAAAAATTATCCTAAGGTGTACCGAAGTTGGGGTAACAGCATTTTTCTTCACTCTCAGGATAAGCACAGAATGACTTTACCAATACAAACAAAAACCCTCTTTGACAATCTTTGGTTTGGTACAATAGCATCATTTCTCTTGTACAATATTTTTCAATCCGGCATATTATATATAAATTTTTTATATCAAAACACAATCTAGCCAATATTTTACATCATATTTTATAAACTACTTCTGATTATTATAGTACACACAATCTTGTACTGAGATTACTCTGGAATGCACATTTTAAAGATTCTGGTGTGAGTCTAATATAAACGAATTTCCAACCATTCATGTGAATTGTTTCTAAACCCAATGCAATCTAAGCTATAGGTCCATACATACAAACTAAACCTTATGTCTTGTTGGGTTTTTTTTTATAGTTTAAAGAGTTGTTACAATATGAAGCAATTTTTATAGAGACTTCAGCTTATTTCTATGGCTCTATGGCAGTTTCCTTTCATACTAAGTAAAGTATGCCTCTGTCCCTTTTCTCTGAAATTGCTATTTTTTTACAAGACAAATCTTTCTTTCTGGAACAAGCAGAGCTGTGATACAGAACTATTTAGGAGGGGTAGCAATTGTTTACATATATTTAAAAAAAGACAACCCACTGCTTACTTAACATGGTTCAAAATAAGGAAAGTGGTAGCTGCAACATTATAATGTTAGCCCCACTTCTTTTTTACATACATTGACACTGCATTTATATATGTGCAAAAAGCAATGAGACTTAATGGCACCACAACTACCATCTATTGTTATTGACTTATCATGTAGAAACAACATGGGACACCACCTCATGTCTGTAGTACACTATTTATGATAGAATATGAGACATTTATCCCCTGCTTTTCTATTTACTGTTTTAAAACTATTTTTTCTAGAATTTACCCAGATGGGAGCAATTACATTTGAATTTCATTTTTCTTCCATAATTCAGTAATTGAAATATAATTTCAGGCACATTAAACTACTTCGGTAAATTATATTTTTCCCCTTTCTGTTCACTCATATTTGATTCTTGGATACTGCCTGGAGCAGTCCCTGCAGTTTTCTTGGCAAGCTTATTCAAAAATGGTTTGCCATTGCTTCCTTCCAGGACTGAGAGAAAATGAGTGAACCAGGGTTACCCAGCTGATTTTTATGCATAAGGAAGGACTAGAACTCACAAACTTTAGTTTCTATCCTGATACCTTAACCACTATACCAAACTTGCTCTCATACATATGTATATTAAGCCAATTTAAAAGATAATCAAAACTACTATAATGTAATGGTCACAGAACTAGAGCAAGGGCAAGGCTCAAATCTCCAGTTAATATGAGGTTCATGCAACACTGTGTTAGCTTGGTTTCTCTTTTCAGCCACAAGACTGTAACTTTTCATGTGAAAGAAAGAAAAATTGTTAAATGCGTAAGAAGCAAATATATTAACTATAATTAATTTATATTTTATTTTTTTATAAAATTTACTTTCTATTGCTATTATTATTACATTTATTTGCTACCCATCTTACCACTCTTTGTGCTTGAATTCAGTGCAATCAAATTTAATCTTTGTCCTGATACTATCAAAGATCACATGCATTTTGGAGTGATAATCCATGTTAGCAAAAGGTTTGTCTATCCATGTGCTATACATTATATACACTGTATACACTATACCTTCAGTCTCATGGATCTTGGCAGGGTGGTGGTTGTGGGCATTAGATATGATTATCCAGTTTGCATCAAAACTTAGGCTTTTTCTAAAGTGGTATGCCATATATGATGGCAAGCAAATTTTGTTGCATTTGAATTGAATGAAGTTAGCATCCAGAAAATTATTTTATTATATTTTCAGTCTGTTTCCAGCCTACATCTCAACATCTGGACGACCTTATTTGGGGTGAGGTGTTAGGCAGCAGCCTGCCTGATTAGTATTTGAATAGGGTGGAATTTCAAGAATATAAACTTGTCTGGAAAATTTGAAATGATCACAGTAGCAAGCTACTACTGTTATTTCCAATATAGCTGAATCAGTGAGGGTTTTTTAAATTATTTTATTTTTTTGTTACATAAACAACACATACCCACAACAGTGGGAAAAGAAAAAAAAACAAAGCAAAAAAAAACAAGAAACAAAACTGTTTTGTTTCTTTCTTTCTTTTTGCTTTGTTTTTTTTTCTTTTCCCACTGTTGTGGGTATGTGTTGTTTATGTAACAAAGCTGAATCAGTGAGTTTATGGATGTACTAGGAGTAAAGATTGAGCCAAAGCCCTATTTATTTTAATAATCTTTTTAATGTTTAGAGAATAGATGTAATATTTTCTAGCAGGTTATTATATAGTGTACATATTATATATATATAGTATATATGTACTTCAAGAACAATGCAGACAGATTATATCAACTATGGGATCCATACTCTATTGTAACTCTTCCATAGCAAATACCTTATGTATAGGAATGAAAAGGACTTTTGGATGCAACTATTGTATGTACTTAGAACTCCTACAACTTTAGTAAAGATAGTTGACTAAGGATTGTTTTTGTGGTTCCTAAACACACATAGAAGGCTTTCATCAAATGCATATGGTGAACTTTTGGCCTTTTTAAAGCTTAATTTGAGATGCATGGTTTAGATATTAAATTGGTCTTCCCTTATTAGAGTGGTACTTTTTAATTTCTTCTGGCAGTTAGAAGACAATAGGATTTATGTTTCCTAGAGTTGTACAGACTGTCTTCTCTGTTGAAAGATTTTCTCTTTTCTAAAGGAATATATAACCCCTCGATCATCAATTGGAATTTGGCTTGTAATATACACTTATATAAAAAACAAGTAGTGAACATTAAATATTAATATAAAAATAAATGAACAAAGTAAATGAAAAACATTCTTAAGACATCAATGTTTATTTCTTAATATTTTGATGGTTTTGAATATATATATTCCAGTTAACCAGCCACAATACAGTAATTATTATTTCAATGTGACTTCTATAAGGCAAACACAGTAAATCAAGATATTTGCATATGTATACCAGAAGAGCTTATCTTGAAAATCTATAAAAATGTGCTCCATTTAGTTTCCTGGTTAAATTTAATAAATGAAATGTTATGCTTTTAACAGGCTCTCTGTTCAGAGTCAATGTACAACATCAGGATCTCATTGTATAATTTGCATGGATATGTTCTGGTGATCCCAGAATGGCCTGTGTCTTTTCACTAATGGGAAGAATGTTAGAAGATGCATGAAGATCATTAGAAATGATACATTTCCAATATAGACGTACATATTCCTGTCTTGCAAACAATCTCACATCCAATAAATTAGATGCAATTTGGCCTGCTGTAATTTCATCTGTTATGCATAACATTTCAATGTTCTGGTTTCTGCTGAAATATTCAGGAAAGCCTTTCTAGAAAATAGATAAATGTGAAACTGAGAAATTTAATATTTGGATACTTCCAACCTTTCCCCACCTCTTCATTTTAACATTTAAGTATCTCAGAGACACAAACTTCTTCCTCCAATCAAATAAATTAGGACCAGTGTGAAAAGAGGAACAACACAAATGACAAAATAAGTTATAATTATCTCACAGAAAATAAAATATTTCAAGAATTATGATATTTCCAGCAGCAGTTTTTTGGGGGCTGGCAACAAGAAATATTGTTAAAGATTGGATCTCTACTACAGAAACAAGAAGCTATCTCAATTTCTTTCAGTATGTCTACAGTCCATTGCTCCATTTCCTTCTGCTATTAGCCTCTGTCATAGATAGCCATTTTATTTTCGAGTATAAAACTGTTATGTTCTCTGATTCACTTCGTCCTTTTTTCCTCCTCTCCAACCGCCGTGCTTCACAGACATTTTGTAATAAATGCTTTGGGGTACCCATTCTGTCTGAATTGTTCACATGGGTATCTGCTCTCCAGATGTTTTTCCTGCTGGATATTATGCGGGTTCTCACCCTGCCTGATAGTGGATGGTTACTGCTAAAACTCAGAATACATAGAGGATTGGTAGCTTTGCAATATACTGTAGTTTCAAGGCTTCCATCTTCCTGTCTATTGACAAGCATTTCTAAAAATGGCAATTGTCTAACCGTTTCTTCCTTCGCTGTGAATTGTATGTCCAGGAAGATGGAGTTCAGTAGGTATGAAAGTCTTACAGTGCATTTCTTTTGATGATGACAAACATGTTACCCCTGTAAAATTTAGATGTATAATTTGGAAATGCACAATGTTCTAGTTCGCACTGGAACAACAGTGATACCATAAGAGAAAAACAACAACAGAAATGTTCTTCACAGGTGTCAACAGGTAATATGGGAAAGCATGTGTGTGTATGTGTATATGTATAGGCATCCATATATATAAAGATTTGGAAAAGCAAACCAGTTTGTAAAGGCAGGAACTTCTGGGTCACACCAAAGCCAGCCAGCAAAGCTTGCTTTGTCTGGAAGAATGGGGAAGGCAAGAAGCAGGGAAATTACATTAAGGGTTTGTATTGGCTACACTGAGTATAAGCTGGTTCTCACAACCAATCCACTGCAATCCAGATTGTAATTTTTGGAAGTGTAAAAAATAATAGAAACAATATGGGATACAAGCAACTAGGCTGCAGTGTAAAGTTGATCATTTTAAGCACAGACTATTTCCTTAAGAATACTTTAATTATCTGAAATGTGGATACTTAAATTAAGCCAGGTTTCAACTGACTGAAGTAATATGCCCTCTCATGGTTTGTAAAGAGATATTTAGTTCTTCTGTCTTATGACAGAAACACTTACTGCAGTATGTAAGAACATTGAACTTGTGACAAATACTTGACTGGCACCCTCTGTTTCTTCCCGCTGAACTGTCCATAAAATTGCAAACAAAAATAAACCATTATGAACCAAAACAATCCCTGATCCCAATCTAATTCTTCAGTAGAATAGAATAGAATTCTTTATTGTCCAAGTGTTATTGGACACAAGGAATTGTCTTTGGTGTAGATGCTCTCAGTGTACAGAAGGAGAACAAAATACATTCATCAAGAATAAAAAGATACAACACTTAGTGATGTGGTTACTAATAAGCTGTCGTGTTAAGAAACGATAAATACAATATAATTGAAAGATACAAGCAACACGGTTATAGTAATAAGTTGGAAGAAATAGATGCTAGTAAGGAAGAGGAGAATAATAGTAATACATTCTTAGTAAATTATTTGACAGTGTTGTGGGAATTAGTTGTTAAGCAGTGATGGCATTCAGAAAAAAACTGTCTTTGTGTTTACTTGTTCTGGTGTGCAGTGCCCTATAGCATCATTTTGAGGGTAGAAGTTGAAACAAATTATATCCGGGATGTGAGGGATCTGTACAAATTTTCACAGTCAATTACAAAACAGTATATACCCAATTAAAATGCAACATGTAATGTATTAGCACAATTCAGATGCTTTTAGTTATTATATGGAGTGGAGGTAATTATAGTTAAGTGTGCGCTTGCACTATAGTTTTAGCATGAAATGATTATGTTTAACTTTCTTGATTGTTTCTTTGCTGAAGTGAAGGGTCTTCTTTAACCATGATTTGTGTTGCTCATCCATGAAAAGGGGATTTCAAATACTCTTCTGGTGACAGAAAATAGTACCTGCATTGCATATTCACCAGTTAAAGTAACCCAACCATAACTGACATGCTTACTGGAGGAAGGGATCATATGAAGGAAGAGAACTGAAATAATCTGGCTGCAGATGGTTAAATGAGACAAGAATATTTACTCACTCCTTATTTATTAAACCTATGCAGAATAGATATTGCAGGAAACTGAATTGGAAAAATGTGGGCATGGTCTTAAAACTGGAGGAAGAAACATCAGGCACCTGTTTTATGCTGATGATACTATGCTGATAAACTGAAAATGCAAATGATATACAGTCTCCAATAATTAAAGTCAAGTAATTTGTCTTAATATATAATATATAAGCTTCTTCCCATTTTTAATAAATTAATATCAGAATTTATAAATTATAGAAATATAAATTAGTATTAATGTGCTTGCATATATGTACACACACAAACAAACATGCCATGTAGAGCAACCATCGTAGAACTGACAATCATAATATTAAATAGCGCATAAAATGCTTTTTTAGAGTTATCTACATTAAAGGATATAATAAATATCTGCATCTTAGCACTTGTAGCATTGAAGCCTTGAAAAAGTTATTCAGATGCTGTGGTTATCTTAGCCTACAAGGATCAGAATTGTGAAAACAACGGCTTTCTCTGTGACATACTACATAATTAAAATGTTTAAATGAGACAAAGGTTAGTCCAGATATTCCACCTCTCAGCCTGGGGGGTGAAATTATACACCCCTCAGAGAGGGCCCGCAATTTGGGTGTCCTCCTGGACCCACAGCTGACATTAGAGCACCACCTGTCGGCTGTGGCCAGGGGGGCTTTCGCCCAGGTTCACCTGGTGCACCAGTTGTGGCCCTACCTGGACCGGGAGACACTTCGAATAGTCACTCATGCCCTCATCACCTCAAGACTGGATTACTGTAACGTGCTCTACATGGGGCTGCCCCTGAAGAGTGTTCAAAGGCTACAGTTGGTCCAGAACGCAGCCGCGTGAGCAATATGGGGTGTATCTAGGTACACCCATGTTACACTGATCCTCCGCGAGCTGCACTGGCTCCCCATTGGTTTCCGGATGTGCTTCAAGGTGCTAGTCGTTACTTTTAAAGCCCTACATGGTTTAGGACCTGGCTACCTGAGAGACCGCCTCCTGCCACTCACCTCCCAATGACCAACAAGATCGCACAGGCTGGGCCTCCTCAGGGTGCCGTCAACCGGACAATGCCGGTTGGTGGCTCCCCAGGGGAGGGCCTTCTCTGTTGCTGCGCCGGCCCTGTGGAACGATCTACCCGCAGAGATCCGGACCCTTACCACTCTCCCGGCCTTCCGTAAAGCCGTTAAGACCTGGTGTTCCGGCAGGCCTGGGGCCCCGCTTAGATGGATAATGTGAATTTTTAATATTGTACTTTTTTATTTTTAAATTTAAACTGTTTCTGTCTTGCTGTGAGGCACCCAGAGTCCCGATGGGAGTGGGTGGCATACAAATTTTAATAAACCTTAAACAAAAAATTGCAGGGAGGGAGAATCTGGTGTTGCTATAAATTTAGGTACCATTAGACTGAGCTTAATCCAGTGATGGCTAACCTTTTTTGTGCCAAAAGTGGGGGGAGCGCAGGGGGGTCCTGCGTGGATGTGCCAAACCCATAATGCTATTTGCACAATCCCAGCATGCATGTGTGTGGGATCCCTGCTTTGGCCATGCTTTTTTTGCCCTCCTCAGGCTCCAGAGCTTTCTAGGAGCCTGTGGAGGCAAAAAAAAACCTCCCCCCAACCCGGAGACCCTCCGGAGGCTTCAGGGAAGCTCCTGAAGGAGAGTGAAAAATGGCTGTACGATCAACCTGAAAGTTCCATAACAGTGACTTCTGGTTTGTCCATAGTGCCATTTTCTGTGCTCCAGAGCGTGAAAAACGGCCCAACGCTCAAACCAGAAGTCCGTTCCTGAACCTCCAGTTTGTATGTTGGGTGGTTTTTTGCCCTCCAGATGTTTCAGGGAAGCCTCTGGAGGGCAAAAAATGGCCGAAAAAGAAGGCCGAAGTCAGCTGGCCAGAGTGCATGCGCACTGGAGCTGACAGGGCAATGCCTGGAGTGCCCTAACAAATGACTCCACATGCCACATGTGGCACGCGTGCCATAGGTTCGCCATCACAGGCCTAGTCGAATCACTTTGTAAATCCATTTATGGAATAGAATATAGCTGAAAGGGACCTTGGAGGTCTTCTAGTCCATCTCCCTGCTCAAACAAGAGAACCTATGCCACTTCAGATGTGACTATTCAATCTTTTCTTAAACACTTTCAGTGATGAAGCACTCACAATGTCTGTAGGCAAGCTGTTTCATTGGTTAATTGTCCTAAAACCAGTTAGTAGCAGCAATGATATTATGCAGATTGTATTAGCTATACTTTACTTTTCTACATCTTTAATTTAGGGGTGAAAACATCACAATCCTCCATTGTTAAACCTATACATTCTTAATAATACTCCCAGTTCTGTATCACCCATTTTCTAATTGAAACTTTTTCTAGAATTTTGTTGGAGAAATTTCTTTTGTTAAAAACTACTAAACACAATTTTATCTGTCCATCTTGAGGACTAATTTGGGAGATGTTATAAACTTGACCTGCTGAGCTGGGAACATTTACATTAAACAGCAATCTGGCTGTGAAAATGCAGTATTTATATAAGGAGATAAAATTCACCTGCATATGAATTTTTAAAGAGACCTGACCTTGGAATATGGTAAGTAGCTTTACATCACATTAGACTATTTGTCCATCTAGTCTAGTATTGACTAAACTGACTTGCTATGGTTCTCCAGAGTCTCAGGATGAGTTTTTTTCCACCTCTTGTTATATGTTTCTTTTAATAAGGGATATCAGGGGGTCTATCACATGTATTCTACCATGAAAAAGTTTTCAAAAATGCATATTCTGACAGTGCATTTTATAGTTGGAAAACAAGCCAACTTCCAGAGAAGGAATGGTGAATTGAAGATGGTTCCACTAAAGGTGGAGTCAATGACTGTGATAGAATGAAGACATGGTGAATGAATTGGCTCTTCATAATTCGTCTCTGGAAGGAAATACCATTGCTTCACATGAAGAGATCACAAGAAAATAGTTTTTAGCAGGTTTAGAGATTATTTAGAGATGAGAAATGGTTCAATGTCTTTATAGATACTGGGTAAATGCTTGGTAAATGTTAAGGACCTATGAATGAACAGGTTTTATAGCAGCACCGCTTCAGTCCTTAGTGAAAGTATTTTTTAAATAAAAGTTTAAGGATTTTTTTCTGAAATAAACAGCAAAAGGAGATCAAAACTTTAATTTCAGAAAGTTCAAGCAGACTAAAATTCCATGTAATTTTGCAATTAAAATTTGAAATTTATTATAAAAATCCTTGCCATGCAAAAATATTGAATTCTTCAAAAAAATGATAGGATGAAACTTTGAAGGTTGGACACTACAGGGAGTAAAAGAAAATAATTATAATTAAAGAACAAGAACACTTTAATTTAACTTTTAAAGACAGAATGGAACAAAATATATTAACATTGCATAGATTAAAAATTATTTTTGAACAATGCCCCAGAAATTAATTTTAAGAGTGTCTCTCTCTATAATTAATGGGTAAAAATTCAATTCAAGCGATTATCATGGTCACAGGTCAGAATTTAAAATTAAAAAATTGAAATAAAATAGAACTGAAGAAGATATATTAGTATTTTACAGTTAGTAGTAATATCATTAATAGGAAGTCAAAATTTACCTAATTTTACAGATGTTATAAAAGAGGAGCAAGTTTTAGACTGTTCTGAAAGTGAATTTAATAATACAAAGCAACAAGAATGCTATGCAAAAAGGAGGTTACCCTAGACCTCCAAAAATACCCAGTCACTTTTTTAATAATTAAAAGGGATATACAAAGAAAAAACCAATACATTTGTTAAAACTTTGAAAAATTTTGAGAGAAGAGACAAAGAAAGGATGAAAAGAAACCAAGTTTTAGGACAATATTTGAAAGAACTATTTAAAAAAATAAAGATTGTTAAAAGGATGGAATATAAAATATGATCGAAGTTAAAATGTCACCTCTTAAAGGACTTTAGCTGAAAGGAGGTTGTAAAGATTTATTTATACAGTAGATAAGAGACTGAATATGGGAAGAGATCATTTTGCTTTAAGACTTGATCATAAGAAATTAAAATGGTTGATTGTTGATAAAGGAGGAAATAATTTGTATGTTTTCTTTTTCTTTACTATATTACTGTTTTTCTGTTTTATGTTCTCTGTGAAGGATTTTTAGTTGATCTTTTTAAATAAAGTTATTATTAAGAAAAGAAAAAATGCAAGGCCAGATAACATTAAAATTAATAATACCACATTTGACTTGCCTGGTATTTTGGTACAGGAGTATCCTAAAAATGGTTGGTTTAATATAAAATCTGAAAATATGTGCCCTTCTAATATCCAAACTTCCTTCTAAAATCTTTGGGCACAGCCTATGCTGAAAATTATATAATAGGATTTCTTCCCCCAAGATAAGTGTTATTAATATTCTTGAAAGTATGTTGCAGTAAAATTAAATATATTAATGATGGAATAAATGTTTTATTAAGAGTAAAAGAATAATCTTATGTGATCAGACCAGACTTATGTAGTCCATTAACCTATTTCCTGTAATAGCCAACTAGATAACCATGGAAAGACCATGACCTGCAAATATGTCATTTATACAAGTCAATTGAACCAACACAATGTTGTTCGAATTTACATATGAGCTCATCCATGAGATCATATTAAACCTCTCAGGCCTGATATAGATAGAACTTATATTACATAAACCGTATCATAAATGGTTAATGATTCTTTTAAAACCCTGTATTACCCTTAAGGGATGCTTTTTCTATTAACCTTCTGTCAAAACCCAAAGAATGGGAGAGGACCTTCTATGATTCTATTTAAAGAAACATATGCAGTATGTTTAGAGCAGTGTTTCTCAACCTTGGCGACTTGAAGATGTCCAGACTTCAACTCCCAGAATTTCCCAGCCAGAAAATGCAATCTATATATATTCTCTAAATAGAAATAGAGAAAGTCCTATATGAAGTATATTGAAATCTTCTGATAATGGAACTTCTGCACCAGAAAGAGAGAAGAGAAGTGCCTGAATGAATGAGTGAATGAATGGCATATTTTAATATAGTAGATTACATTTAGAAAGAGCATGGAACGAATGTCTCTTCCCTATAAAGAGACAATGAGTGTTCAGTGTTGTCAGCATGGAAACATGGCAGAAGGCAGATAAGTGAATTTTTCATTCCATTTTCTCTTTGCCAAGAGATGATCTACACTATTCAGTTTCCAGCACTAGCTGTTTAGGAACCACAAGTGCAGCAAATGTGACATTTTCTCTTGTACAGACAACTTTTGTGAAAGGAAAAGGGAACAACCATAATAGATATCATAATCCACAACAAGTGTAATGAGACAAAGAAATCAGATTAGGTTTTTTTGGGGGGGAGGAAATGTGTGAATGAGCTTTTCCATTCAGCAACAGGTGGGCCAGCTGAGACTAAGAGCATCTTTCTTCTATATCCAACATGTACCATGTTGCAATCCTCATGCTCCCATATGCAGTGAAATAAAGATGTTTGCACTGACTTCTGTTGAGTTACAACTGAACCCATTGTCTGGCTAGATACTCTGAAAAGAAATTGGACAAAGCAATTGAGAGCATACTCTAGGGTATAATTTCACATTAATGAGGAGACTAGAAAAGATTGCCCTCCCAGTCATTTTTATCTCTAATTTCTTTCATTGTATGGACAAAGCATGCTTTTTGTTGGAAGTGGAGAATATAGTAATAGAATTTGTTCTGCATTTCAAAGACTAATGTGCCTTTTTTTCCCTTTTTAAAATAATATGTTCCAACTCAACATATTAATGGCCAGCTTTCAAATTTCTTATTTATAATGGAAAGGTTTTAAAAGGCGATAATGCAAAATAATTGTTAGGCTTTGGGCTTAAACATATATTGTAGAGCATGAATTCCTCACAATCAAAGATGAATTAAAAAGAAAGAAAGAAAGAGCGCCTGGAGAAAAAGAAGCTTAACCATCTGAAAAAAAAAAAAAACTGAGGCACATGTGTAGCCCATCACTGCCAAATAACTATGTAGCTTACAAAATATACCAGCTGCTGCTCCTGGAAGGATTTCATCTATAATATTTTGAACCGTGTGACAACCTATCAGAGATCATGTTGAGCCCTAAGGTGTACAGCACTGGTGCAATGGACAACACATAAGAAAAAAGACAGAATTGGTTAATATTTTTAGAGCGATATTGGGAAGATGATATTTTCACTTGAATCTGGAAACTGCATTTATTTCACCTGCAGCCAATGTGCACAGATGGAGCTAATAGGGTATTTCACTATCTTCCACAAACATAATTATCCAAATGCTTCCTTTGCAGTTGGTTCTTGGGAGCTGCTCATGCTTGCACCTTAATATATATTTGAGAATTAAAGTTTAATACAAGCCCTTGGGTAAATGTTAAATTTGCCCTCTTAATGTGAAAAAAATGTATGTGCCTAAATAAATCTGAGATGAAGACCTAACCTCTCCACCTCCTTTCCAGGAATTTTCTCATGGCACAATCCAGCTCAAAAAATGTTTCATATTTCTCCAAAAATCAGAAATGGCAAAATCAGAGAAAGAAAACATCATTAGAACTCTGATTAGTTTCACATTCTTACAGTGAAGTATCAGAAATAGGAAAGCAATAAGCCCTGGATAGAAAACTTCTTGAAGAGCTTACTGTCATTCAGATCTCCAGGTCCCAATACTAGTCAGCCTTAAAGAGAGGAGGAGGGAGGGGAGGGGAGCTTATGCAAAAGTCACATTATTTCTTTAAAAATTGTGAAAGACAAACTCCATAGGTTGCCTGGTTCCCTAATCAGCTACCATCTATTTTGCTTAATTGATTTTGTGCATTCAATAACCTGAACTGGCAATACTATCCAGTGTTCTATATTACCAGCACAGGTTTTCCAATTTTGAATAAATCCTTTTCTAATGGACAATTTAGAAATGAAAAAATATTAAGAAATGACCTTGAAACCAAACTGTGAATAATCAGTGAAATAGTTATTACATTGAAGAACAATGGAATCAACTGTGTGGAAAAAAATGCTTTTAAGTGAATCAAAATGAACACGATGTATATTACATTTGGGGGGAACATCCTCTGACAGCAAGTTAACCCCTTTAATTGCAACTAACTCTAGCCATTGTTTCAGGTGGAATCACTATAAGGGTAAGCATGCTCTTGCAACCCTCGTCCATTAATGTACCCTCTGGATGTAGGATAGAAGTTGTGGGAAACTTTCCTTCAAAAAGATCAAAATCAATTAAGAAATAGATGGAAGCCTGAAAGAGGGAGATTCTGGATTCGGTATGGGTTGCTTTTTTCTTTTTACCAATATCTTGGCTACGTAATATATCTCCACAATTAATCATAATGACACAATGTCTTTGCTATTCGCGATTTCCATGTAGCATCTGATGTCTTGAGGAGGCGGGAGGGGCATCGTAATTCATTAAACCTAAAGGCTATATCAAATAATGCAATTGCTATGCAATACAGATGCAAGGTTATAATATGACCGGTTTGGAAAGAGAAAAATAATACATTAGGCACATGAGATATCTTTATGTATAAGTTTGAGAATCATTAAATAGCTGTCATTCTTTCTTCCTTCTCAGCATCAATTACTCCACTCTGGTTTTACTTACTCTACTCTGGATAATGAGTCCCTGGAGCATGTTTCATTGCGGGAGAATGAACACATTCTTCACTTGCGGTCAGTGGGATGTGGTTAATTTGAAATCACTTAAACTATTATATCTGTCAAGCGTGGTTATTTTATTTTCAATTCACATTAGTGTTTTAGTATGCATGTCGGTTACTGGGTCAAACTGCCAGATTAATTTCCAAGTATTTGATGAGGATACTCTTTATCACTGTCTTTAAACTCCCATTGAAACATAATCTAAACTGATTACCAATATATTTGCAAAGGTATCTGCTATGAGACTGTTATATTTATAATAAAGTCCTTTGAATCAATAAAGTCCAAAGTCCATATGCATGGTGTACATTCACATAAGAGATTTATCTAAATGCCTTGTTTGGGAAATGTATATAAAGAAATGCAGAAACCAGAAAGAACAAATATGATGCATGGCCAGTGGCAGCTCAGAATGCTATAACACAGTGCAAAGCCAGGCTGACTTTGCATTTCAGCTATGTTTCCTATACATCAAAATTGCTTTTGAATTAACCCAACATGAGGTTTTCTGGGACCAATTTTGTACCTTACAGTAAATATATTTCCAGGTGGCAATTAGGTGATCCGCATAGTCCTTGTTTTCAGCTTCTTTCTGTAAAAACCTAGAGCAAACTAATCACCTACCCACCATCTGATTGCTACCTTGTTGCATGATTAGTGAATTCACCCAGCATGAAATTGGTCTCTGATAATCCAAAGCGGTAAAAAGACACATCATCATAAAATCAACCTTCAATAATCACAGAACTGCTGGTTTCTAGAAGCTTCTTGTTCTTTGGGGGGGGGGGAGGAAGTGTTTTGCACTTTTTGCTCCATTATGTGTCCATGGTTACAGTCCTAAAGTGTATTACTTTCAAAGACTTTGTGACACATCCAACATTTCAATTATCTGCATCTATGTATCCATCTAGTATAAGAACAATTTATTGACACTACTGATCATCTATAATATATGCCATCTCAGTTCAGCAACTATTCAATGAACACAAGTTCTCATATATTCTCTTTTAGATACTACCTTGATCCATATTTGAAAGCTTGTTTTGATGCATTGATTAACTTTATTGGATTGATTGGATTCTTGCTTTAACTGAGCAAATTAGCTTTGCATATTATTCACATTCAGGAATCACACTTCTACTTGCATTCACTAATTATAATTCTAATAGGATATATACTACTGGTTTCACCACTGTATGAATAAATAGAGGGATGGTTCATCCTGTCAGCAGCTGATCATACATAGAAGTGCGTTATTTTGGAGTGTCCAACTACACAAGTACCCTATTGAAACTCTTTGTGAAAGAGCATCTCATGTCAGCGAGCTTGTTCCAATGCCTTGAAGTCTAGCCATGAGTAATTGGATAATCTTTATTTTTTGATATACATGATTATCTACTAGGACTTCAGGTTCACCCTGTTTGTTCCCATACATTAATGTATAGGAATTTGAACCCTTTATCACTAGCCTTGAACGTGCTTCCTACTTTTTCTGTTTTATACCTGAGTTCTCTTTCCATTTCACCATTCCTTTCTTTGTTGTTTGATTGGTTATTGTGGGGTTTATGTTTCCTAAAGATTTGTCTTCCTCCCATTTCCATTTTATTTAAGCTATTTAGATAATCTAAGCCAATTGTTTTTCAAACACAATATATCTGGTTCCTGTAAGGTGTGGCCCATCGCATGGCAGAAGCCCTTCCTGTAGCTAAAATAAACCATGCAAAGTTTTTTCTACGGCACTATCCTATCAGACAAGGATTTATTTCTAGACTCCTCCATCCCCTCACTGGATGTTCACCTTCCATTGGAAGTACAGATGAGAACATCACCTACACTCCTAATTTTTGGCTTTCATTCCTAGCTGCTTTGGACAGGGAGATGGAAAAGACCACCAAGGTTCTTTCCAGCACTATAATTTATGGGTATGAGACATGCCCAGACATTTATGGCAGAAAATGCGATATCCATTTTCAGAGTTACTAACTGCTGCATTGTAAAGGCAGCAAATATTGTGTTCATTATAATAACTACAGAGATTATAATCATTTGTAGTCCATCAAAGTTTATGACCCATTAAAATTTTTAAAGTGCTGCAATTCTTAAAGGGTTGTTTTGCAGAAAAGGCTAACACTGCCACTTGTCTGGAAGTTACAGTATTTATTTTTTTAAAAAAAATCTAAATTTGGCTGCAGATGATTCAACTAAAATATTAATACCTTCCCAACAAATAAATCCACTAAAGTGAAGAAAAGTTTTGTTTTATTTGTCAGCATAACTTTAAGTAGCTAATTATTTCATGAAATAATAATTTAAAGTAATTATATTGGCATGTACCACCAATAATAATTTTCCTCCTTTCTAAATTATCAATAAAGAAAAACAAAGATTTTCCCCTACATATACATAGGGTTGGCAGGAACACAATGTTTTAGTTACTCAGGCATTTCTGCAGGGGAATCTTTTAGATGACAATCCATGAGACACAGTAGCGCTGATACCAGAAAAAAATATTGCTTACTCTGTAAAGTCACTTTTTTGCTAATGCCCAGAAGGATTAAAATCAATGATGGGTTCTGGCCACCAGGCATACCGGTGCCTGCTGGGAGCCGCAGGCACCTTTCCAGTATGGTGCTGCAGAGGGCCAACCCACCCACCAACTCTCCTTACCTCTATTTGAGCCGATGGGGAATTTGCACACACACACACACGTAGCATATGGCACCTGCACGACGCTCTGCCGAGCAGCTGGAGCATCGCAGGGCGATGGTGTGCATGTGTGAGCAGTGTACGCACACCTGATAGACTCCCAGCCCCATTGCAGTGTACCAGTTACAATGAGATCTGGAACCCACCACTGATTAGAATCCAATCAAAAACTTTTCACTATTATCTAATCTAATTAGGTAAACCAGAGTTATTATCTCTCTGTTAAAGCGAGAAGAAGGAAGATATAGTTGGGAGGAAAATTTAAAGACATTGCTTATAGCTGATTAGTGAGTTTGGAACTGAAGAAGAATAATTTATTTATTTTGTTAGGAGGTAGCCAAAGAAAATATCAAATCTTTTCTTTTGCAGCCTTCTCTCCAATAGTTTCCTGTGTCCATGGTTTATCATATACTGTACCTCACTTATGAGACAACTGCTCCTTTGATGCTTTTTCAGTGCCATGTCAGTACTAAGGTACTAAGAATCTTCCTCTTGAGAAATTGCTAGTTTTCATTCCCTGGAGAAATTTAGAAGAATTGTGTACAGATTGGCAAAGAATTTAGCAAGGGCATTTGAATCCAATTGTAGTCCCCAACACACCACATATATCTTGCAGAAAGCACATACAGCATAGGAAAAGCAGTCCTTAATCAATAATACTATAGATTCTAAAGTAGGACTCAGAACTTGTGGTGTTCTGGAAGTTGGTGAGGTTTTCATTCTAGTCATAAGTCCACACTGGTGGGACTTATGGTGACAACACTGGGAGTTGTAGTTGTGCAGCATCATCTTTCAAAAGTGAACTGACTTCATTTAAAATCACCATTATTTTGGCAAAATAAGCAGAACATAGGTAATTTCCTAACAGCAGCCTTGCAGGGGACTTCCAATATTAGATAAATTGCTATGAGTTTCTGACTAAAAATGCAAAAAAAAAAAAAAGTTAACACATTTAGGCTCAGTGTGACATCATCACACAATAGAAGGTTTTTCCTGGGGCTAATGGCAGCTTAATTGCTATTTTTGCAGGGGGGATAAGTGGAGTAGGAGTTTTTTCCTCTCTCTGCAGGTCATGGTCAATCTCAATGGTCCCCTCCCAGATGTTTTTAGAGAGGGGGGAATAAATAAAACATTAGAGGCTTTATATATTTATACAATTAATATTAAATGCAGTTTGATCTATAGACCTGAGAAATTAAAGATAACAAAATATTTCTCTTATTTTTGCAGCCTTACTTGCAGCTTCATTTGTTCTCTTGACTAATTTTGGGCACAACTGCCCTTCTTAATACTAAAAGATATTATTCATAATTATATTCTGGTGATATAAAGATAAAATAGAGCTTCCTCTGAATAAATAGATCTTATTCAGAGGCAGAAACCCCAAACAGCTTAAATTTAAAGATGCTGAAATATTGGCTTAGCTACTAATTACAAGGTGCTCCTATGAAGAATTAAAGGAAACTCCAACAGTCCTTTTATTATAACAGGAATGTACATATTGCATTAATAAATTATGTTGCTGCATTATGCAGCTGCTGAATCGTCAGATTAGGATAGTATGCTATGCTGCAAACCTATTAACTCTAAATCCGCTTTGGTTACAGAGGGAATGTATGATCCTAACTTCCACTGCCTTTACATTTCACTTTCCATAAGCCTGAGAATAATCAGATACATGTCTGCTTTATGTGGGATGACATGTTTAGATGCCTAATCAAATTTACAGGAAACTTTTATTTCTGCATATCCTTAAGAACTTTCATGTTGAAGAAGTTATTACAAACAACAATAATGCATAAATTATTAGACACAATAACACACATTTTGTGAATTTTGCACAAAATAATTTTGAATAGTTTTGTGCAGACCCATGTATCACCTCTCCTGTGGAAGTTATGTTAGCTGTTGATTTGCTTCCAGGTGCAATTTAAGGTGCTGGTTGTGACCTTTAAAACCCTTCATGGCTTGGGACCAAGGACCATGTCTTTCTGGTCACATCTACCCAACCCATAAGAGCGGGGAGGCAGGGAATGTTGTGGTTCCTGTCCCTGAGGGAGATACACATGGTGGGACCCAGAAGGAGGGTCTTTTCTGTGGTGGCTCCCTCTCTTTGGAACATAATTCCCCCAGAGATTAGAATGGCCCCTACTATAATACTCTTCCAAAAGCTGTGAAGACCTGGTTCTGCCAGCAGCCTGGGGAACCCAGAGTGGGATGGAGCCCATTAAATGGTTTGTATGATCTGCTGTCACCAGGGCAGGGGGTGGGGTGATTTTATTATACTATACTATATTAATTTATTTGATTCTTTTTATTACATTTATTGTTTTAAATGTGGTTTTATATTCTGTAAGCCACCTTGAGTCTCCATGGGTGAATAGGCGGCAATATAAATTCAATACATGAATAAATATGCAGTATCAATTTTAAAATGTTTTTTCAATGTTCATAACTGTGGCTTATGAACACGGGGGAGGGGGGAGAAATGTTTCTGTGTGAATAGTGAGTGCAACTCCATTTTTGTGAGCGATAGACACTCATACGTGTGTGTGTGTGTGAAGCTCCATTTGTGTGAATGACGGATGCACGCAAATGAGTGCCCACTCCTTGTGAAAATTGAGCTGTGCATGTGTACTCACCTGCTGCTTGAGCAGCCCAGTTCCAATTGGGATGGGGCCCAGTACCAGGGCATGGCAAACTATAAAAACATCAATTTTGTTTTACTTTCTCCTTTATGTTCTATACCCATGATGGTGAACCTATGGCACGTGTGCCACAGGTGGCACATGGAGCCATTTGCTAGCCATGCAAGGTGTTGCCTTATCAGCTGGCCAACGCACATGCACATGCTGGCCAGTTGGCCTTCTTTTGAGGCTGTTTTTTGCCCTCCAGAGGCTTCCTTGAGTGCGAAAAAATGGCCCTACGGCCAAACCGGATGTTTGGAATGGACTTCCAGTTTGCTCGAAGGATGATTTTTCATCCTCCAAAGCCTTCAGGGGGCTTCCATGAAGGATCCAGAGGGTGAAAAATGGCCTTACAGTCAAACAGGAAGTGACCGATTTTCGACCCTTCAGGGGTCTTCAGGAGGTCGCTCACAAAATGTAGCATCACATATAAATGGCCGGAATGAGTGAAATTGTGTCATTTTATATTATTTTCCTCAACATTCTATTAATTTGGAAATAATAACACAAAATAAAGAAAGCATGTGTTGTATGTTTCTGTAGCTTTCTCCAGTCCCTCAATCAGTAAATTCAGGAATCATTTGGTTTGTATTTTATGCAATGAAAGAACATATTGAACATGTGCATGGACATATTTGTTTCTTCTCCCCCTTTATGTTGTACAAGAGAATAACAGAGCTAGAGATCTTCTAGCCAACCTTCATGCTCAAGAAACCCTATACCATTTCAGACCATTTTTCTTAAAAACCTCCAGTGGTGAAAGACAACTTCTGGAGACAAATCCTTCCACTGCCTTCAGATGCTTTGGAGAATAAGGTTCAGCCCTTCTTCTTTGGGGTAGCCCTTTAGATATTGGAACACTGATATCACGTCACTCTAGTCCTTCTTTTCATTAAACTAGACATACCCAATTCCTGCAAACATTCTTCATATGTTTTAGCCTCCTGTCCCCTAATCATCTTTGTGTCTCTGTGCTTATGTGTATGTTTGCTCTGGGAAGTACAGAATAAGCTGCAAGTGTCATATGATAAGGAAATAAGAGAGCTTAGAATGAGCAATCATCAACATTCCAAGCTATTGTTCATTGTTCCTTTCTCTGTGTATCTGCAGGAGAAGAAAATACAGAACTGGGGAAGGCAGAGTTAAATATGTCATCAGCTTAGAATCATTATGCTGCTACATGTGATCCAGGCCCAGTTTCCCTTGAATTTCATTGACCCTGATCTAGTGCTAATTTAATGCTTACTGTTAGATGACTAGATTCTTGTGTATAGGCTTGAACAATAAATCTTCTGAACTGCAATTTAACATTTCATCCTGATTCTTTGTGCTTAAAGATCCCTGAATGATAGTTAGATAGCTATGCAGTCAAATAGACTAATTTCACCTTCAGCAAGTAATTATTTTAAGTTCCTAACTTCCAGCTATAAAAATGGTATCATGAATATATATTTATTGATTTTTTTCCTATAAATTTTAATTCCAGTTTTTCATTTCTTCCAATCCAAAACTTTTCTTGATATATTATACTTACTGTATAAATATGTAAATGGAAATTGTATACTAATCTCTTAAAATGAATCACATAGTTTCTCCATATTCTGTTTTATATATTTTCTTGAGTCTTAAATTATAATTCTGCAAGATGAAATTTGTAATGTGAGACAAAGTTATTTTCTGCTTACTAAATATGTTTTCCATCCTTGCAGAACATGTAGACAATTTGATTTTTTTGAATCGGCTTTAGGTGTTGAGTTGTCTTTAGGTGTTGGAAATAATTATTTGCAATAAAGTTTTTTTTTCAGCAGAACTCTTACTGGTATACAGCCTGTTATATTTTGAACAGCAAAGCCAAATTATCAGTATTCTAATACTATTTTCCTTTCAACTTTAGCATTCTCTTTATCTATAATTAGAATAATGTATTTCACAGTAATGCATTAGTCACCAGAGAATTGTTCAACCTCTACATCCTATGCATCTCTGCTTCAAGCACTTACTGGATTATTATAATATTCAGTGGTTTGTCTCAGTCTTAAACTGAAGATATTATGTAATTGGGAGGTTTGTATCTAACCTCTCATTTTGACTTTGATGGTTTTTCATTTTTTTTCACCTGTAGTTGATGTTTTGATATTTCTCTGATGTGAAGTGACCTGTTCCTATATATTTTACTTCACTGATTCCTAGAATGCCAATGTTAAATGTTGACAATTATGATTAAGGAGCTTGCAAGTGTTGCTATGAATATTTTTGCTTTGGCAGTATCAACTTTATCCTGTTTCATAATTCTTCCATGTATGTGTGTGGAAAAGTCATCAATGCATCCAAGAATATCTTTGGAACAACAAACTTTCCTTTTGCAGTATTGGTAGGAACAAGCCTCTTCAGATAACAGTTCATGAAGGGGATAAGAACAGTATATGTATGATGAAAATAAAAGAAGTTTTGTTCCCAATAATGGATGTTGGATTGGTCAAACTCAAGAGCCGAGGTGAACTGTCAGTTAAATTGTCAGGACTAGGATCAATGGGTATGCTTCATTTGTGATATGCTTCCATTACCACGGAGTGCCTTGTCTCTATGTATGTTTGTATCTATCTATCCATCCCTTCAATATGTCTGTCTATTTATCATTTATTCTTATTGTTTTCAACATTCAAAAGAAATAGACATTTTAGCTGAAATTCATGATTTTTGCCATGCTTGAATGTGTTACAATAATTGATAAAAATCATTAGGAGTGGGGCAAAAATGGTAACACAAGATACTTCCTACATACTTCTCTGTCCAGACTAAGCATAAAGAATTGTTATTGTATTTGTTTAAGGAAGTTGCATGCATCTTGAACATGTATAGGTTCTTGAATCTTCCAAGATAATATTTTGAATAAAGCTGTGTGGGTGTATGTCAATTTGTGTGGCCTTTTATTTTGTTTATAGTCTTTGTTCATTAATCGTGTATCATTTATAGCTTCTTCCACTGTATCTTTCTGTGGTGGAATGTAGTCTGGATTCCCAAAAGGGAGAGGTTGCTTTCCAGAGGACAAAGAGGCTGTGAAGCTTGGAAAATTTGTAAAGTTTGCTTTAGTCTGCAAGATTCTGTCTACAGATGAAGAACAATAAAGGGAACACCTCTTAAATAACTACATGTGTTGTTTTCAGTTCCTGGAGTCCTAATATTTTCATTATGATTAATTCAGTCATAAGTCAATTCATTTTTAACTGCTCTATACACATTTCATTTCTATACTCATGGAAAAGCAACACCTTAAAATACATAATCTTTAATAAAAATGACAACAGGTCATAATCTTGGCTAGTAAAAGGATTGGTTGTATTTTGTTTCCAAATTCTAAATATATTATGAAAAACATACACGTTCATTGTGCTCTACAGAGAAATTATCATACAAGACACTGTCATCATGCAGCTTCATCCCCAGAAATACTGTGGTCTCCTCCTTCTCTCTTCTTCCTTCATAGCAGGTGAAGATCAGACTGATTTGATAGATGTTTACATCTATTGTAGGTGAGATGAAAGTGTCATGTGAATTGAAGTGGTAAAATGCCCGAAGACTTTGCAAAAGGAGTAATAGATAGGAATGTGATAAAAGCAGGTGAAAGGCTTTTCACCTGTTTTTATATGTGTTACTTTTAATTTTATAAGGTTAGTGTTTGCTATTTTAAATACAATAGTAGGAAAATATTATTTAAAATGTTGTTATACTTTTAAAACAACAACTGCAGTCTTCTATGTTTCCCTGCTGCTTTTCAAGGCTGAAAACAATTGACCAGTTGCTTCAATTTGCCCAACAAATGTGCCATATCTTTTGAGTTTCTAAATTTGTCTGTTGTGCAACACAAAGAGAAAAGTGGTTAAGGAGTTAAAAACTAACTTTTTCCATTAACCTATCCCCACAAAATCACTGCTATAACAGTTCAGTCTTCCTGAAATTACTTCTTAATTAAGCTTAATTATACTATCAAACAATTACTCAAAATTTGACCTTTTCTAAAAAAGTCAGGCAACAAATATGTGGGTGAGGCTCTGAAACTGTGCTATAAACATCCACAAGAACAATAATCACATTTTCCTTGGTGTCTTTCTTTTCTTTTGAGTTCTATGATTAACATTTGGCTAATCTGTTTATTTTTTCTGAATTACTTTTCATCAAGGTCTGCTAGAAAGATCTTCATGCCTAGTGCTACTTCTGTGTATTGTAAATTAATTCTGAGTAATAAAATATGAAGCTCTGAAATGTATTATTTCTTAATTTTTATTTATTCATTTTAATTTATCCCCATCTTCAATGAATTACATAATTTTGTGCCAGCTTTTAACCACAGAATTTTATTTTACTAAGAGGTGCCACGACTTCACAGGCTTTATCATATTCTGGTTGCAAATTAACCAGGAAAGCTCACCAGGTAAAACAAAATCGGAAGCTGCCAACTTCCAATAAATTGGAAGCTCTGTTCTTTCAGATATTTCAGACTTGCCATTTCTTACTGTTATTTCTTTTATATGAGAAATACTGTCATCTTAGGAATATAAGAATATAAGAAGTTATCTTTAATACGATAATAGTGCTGTAGGATTCAGGAAGTAATTATTTTACTCACATTCTTTTTTATTGATTGATCTTTCAACCAAGTGACAACATTAATTTGAATATACATATATTCAATTTTAAAAAGGCCAATTTAGTCAAAAGCAGATCTGAAGGTTTAAATGATGTTCCATAGCCAGTGCCTTAGAAGGAAATAATTTATTAATAGTAAAATCCTATGCTTTTCTAATACACATTGAATCTCTCCAATGTAAATAAATGAATCAATAAATGAACTCAGGAGCAGATAGTTCATAAAGACTTGGATGACTGAGACAGCTTCACTAAACTTTATTTTGATGATAGGTTCCAGTTTCCCAACAACAAAGGAGATGCTTACCCTTAACTCAGATAATATATTCTCCATCAATAACTATAGCTTCATATAATTTTATGGTGCCAACTTTTCTTTCTCCAAATCTTTTTCTTTAACCTTTTCTATTAAAAATAATATTTTTTAAAAGATAAATACATCAAATTTCATCATCATATACTGTTCATTAGATGAACAGTTTAGGCTCATCTATGAATTAAAACAGAAAGTCAAGTTGAAGTTCTGGTTAAGGCACCAGACTAAAAACTGGATAAGTTCTACTCCAATTTTAGAAAGCTGGATGACCTTGGGCCAATCAGTCTTTCACAGCCTTAGAAAGCATGACAAACCACTTCCAAAATATTGTCAAGAAAACTTCAGTTGCTATGGGTCAACACTGGCTCAGCACAATAAAGTAAAATGTAATACTCCATCCTAAAAGCACAAAAACAATGTTCTAATAGTGATGGAATGTTATTTCAGAATGCCTACTGAAGGTGTTAAAGCATACTTTCATTAATTTTCTTCTGAAAAAATAGTTGCTGAAATGCGTGGAAAAGATCTTTTGTGAAAGTGTGATCATAGCAGGAAGAGTAATTTCTTCAGAATAATCATTGCCACACAAAGCAAACTTGTGGTTGAGTTCTTTGAGTGTTCATTCAAAGGAATTACAGGTTTTTCTCCATCTGCATTCTACCTGTGTGTAATCTAGAGTCACACTGGCTTCTACTCAAGTGTGCACCAAAAAGATTAAGAGTTTTATCTGTTGCGTGAGGAAACAATTTTATGGAACATTCAATACTAGGGGTTGTAAAAGAAATCTACCACACATTTATCTAAGAGTGAAATTGCATGATTATCAAGATTATCTCAGCCGCCGCACAAATGGCTAACAATAAATGGACTGTGGAGATTTTGGTGCTCTCTGAGCTTGATTGTTTGCTTGTGGACATCTCATTACCAACTAAGAAATATCAAGTGAGTGTGAAGTTTGCTGCCTGTTAATATTTGTTTATATTTTTATAGCTGCCCACCACAACCAAATGATTCTGGGCAGCTATGCAGCAACTTGTCCTGCCAGTGTTGATGGGGGTGTAATTTGAAGGCAAATGATCAAGATCAGAGGAGAATCTCCTAGTTCAATGATGAACTATAGATACTCTCCTCTATTGAAATAAATAGTACTCTTAATACTTGTATCTTTCATTCTGTTCTTCAATATTCAACATTTGGGGACAGCATATTTGAAATAACCATAAAAAGCATGTGCTAAGCATTGAAAAAAGCATACAAGAGATAGTTATACTTTAAAAGTATGTGTTAGAGAACGTTACATATAGATCTCTATGTTCATAGGAAAGCTTCTGTACACCAACAGAGTTCTTAGTATTTTTCAAACATTTCAAACAAAAGAAAAGAAACTAGAGAGAAAAAAGAGAAACTATTAACAGAACAGAATAATGCATGACATCTTGTAACACCAACCTGGAGCAGATTTAGCCTAATCTGCATGTCCCTACTCAAGTCATTTCCACATTCCATAAATCAACAGGGTGCTCAATGGAGCTGGACAGCAATAGCAAAGTGGTGCGGTTTTTATGAATGACTCCCTCAATGTGAGTGATATACACATGGGTGCCATATGTGATGATCATAACACTTTTGTAACCCATGTACTGATAAAAGCCTCCGTGGATATATGTATTCACAAGGAGCAAATAATATTGATCTCTCCATACACGTCTCCATTCCAAGGCAATTTAATCTCTGAATCGGTCTGGGAAGGATCCCATTAGATATAAAATGCATGTGTACAATAAACAGCAATAGCAATCTGTATGAATATTCTGTACAAAGAAAATCTCTATGCAGACTCAGCTAAACTGAAAACCCAGCATCAACAGCATATAAGTTGCAATTCTTGATGTATCCCATGGAAAATTGACTAATAATTCATGAAGGATTTAGAAAGTATTGAATAGCTACCATATCAGTCAAAGAATGCCATTTCATGATCATCATGCAGAGTGATGAGTGAACGAATGAGTGAGAGAATATATTGTCTACTGTTTTTACATATATTTTTCTTTCTTTAAAATAAAATCTCATGTGGTTATAAAAGAGTGTATGCAGCAATATATAGCCAGAAAAAAATATACATTTTGTGCTAAATGAGTGCCTTTTCTTCAATAAGTGTTGGGAGGAACAACACACAGTTAAAAATTGTGCAGTTTCTATTTTGTGAATTGGGGAAGAAGAAGCCAAAGTACTGAATGCAACCACAATGGCTCTAAGCTGACATCAAAGCAAAAATGAGGAAGGGGGGAGTCCGCTGAAATGACAGCAGCAGCTGCAGCATCTGCCTCTAAATTAGGCTGTGTTTCAAAGTCTGCACTCAACTGCTAAGCAGTATAAAGACCCAGGAGGAAGGCTGCCCAAGAAAAAGAGCTAGTTTTCCAGGCTAACACATCAAAGTAACACATGCTAAGAAGAGCAATAAATGCATATGGCATACAGTCACTTGCTCCTTAATTGCATTGGGCTTATGAAGCCAAGGAAAAACCTTCCTCTGATTCCTAATTTTAGAGAGTATTTGAGATCTTTTTCTAATGCAGAAAGCTGTCACAAATTGCAAGCAGATTAAATTCTGCCATTGCAAAGCAGCATCCCATAATTTCAAAAATGGAGACTCCCTCTCTGCTTCTCCCACCCTACCACCAGTCAGTAGGACACCTGCAAAACACCAAGTTCATAATTACAGGCTATATAAAAGTAGCAGTTCATGTGTCTGGGGAAAAAAATATAATGATAAAAAAACTAAAACTTCCCAATTCAGTCTTTTTTGAAAATGAACAACTTTGACATTTGGTATAAAATTAAACCACCTTTTATGTGATACTTTTAAAAATTAAATGCCTACCTAACGATGCTTGTCATAAAGGGAGTAGATTAATAAATGCTGGAATTTTTAAAGTCAGAGTTGTTTCTAGCTTTATTATATTTTTCATTGTTGCACTTTAACATATTCGACATGATGCATAAATGAAGGGTTCAATACAGTGAAATAATTGCAATGTTGGGATTACAATATTTGTCTTCACTTTGTTCTGGCTTACTTTTTCTAGAATGCCATAATGATATATAAACTGCGTTATGCTAAGCTTTTTGATTAAATATTGCTATTCTTTTAAAGTTATCAATTAAAAGAGCTTAGAAAATGCCTATAAACCAGATAATAAAACTGGTTACTTTCTCTTCTGAGAATTTAACTTGCAGTGTTTAAAAGAATATGTATGAATAGAGGGTTAAAGTTGAAAAAAACAAAAAAAAATCATCTGTAATGCACTCGGGTAACTTGTACATTAGGAGAAACAATTCCAGCAGAAATGAGGCTCTGTGCCTGCCACAATGACAATATTACACATGAAATAATATTGGTTTTTATGCTTATGGATTTCTATCAGTTTAAATGAATTCGTTCAAGGGCATCAACATCAAATATAGAATGCTTTCCAGCATAGTTCTCATCATGAAAATAATCAGGAAGAGTTGAAAGCAAAAAAACAAAACAAGATGTACAATGCTCGAAAAGGAAAAAAGAAAGAAAACAAACACAAATCATTAAAGGATTGCTTTCAGTGATGTGTTTCACAGTGTTGGCAGTTACAACAGAAAATGAAAAATGCAGCTAAAGTAATCATCCTACTTGTTCTGGGCACAGATTCCCCCATATACAATCTGGGTTTCTCCAGGAACTCCATCTGGATAGCTTGGATCAAACAATGACTCTGTGCAGACAAAAAATGGATAATGGTTTATGGAAGAGTAACAGTGTACATTTAATCATTTATTTTATGAATTTAAAAAAAAGTCAGTTTGACTTTGGAAGTCCTTCAACTTTTTAAAGATCCTTTTCATAGCTTAGCTGCAGAAGATGAGCACCACAAATTTCCATTTACCCTATGTTATTCCTGAGAATGAAACTAGATAGGCAAGTTCTAAGAGTCAGCCCTTTTATGATTACACAACAATTTGTTGATAGCTCTCCCCTGCTCTAGAACATGGAGTAGATTATATAAAAGCAAACAATATATAAAAAATAAACTATATATATATATATATATATATATATATATATATATATATATATATATATATATATATATATATATATATATATATATATATATATATATTCCAACCTCTCTGTTATAGATCATAATGCAAAGACCTATGCTTGCAATTCAAATTGCTGATTGCATAGAACTATGTATGAAAATGGTCTGATTTGGAAACTGAAATTTGTCCATAATTGAGCTGTTGCAGTAGCTCATCAAATGAATCAAAAAGAGAAGTTATCAGCAAAGAGAAGCCCGATTTTTTTGGTGGTAAAACCCAGCATGCTATAAGGCACACTCAATATCTTCTTTGCAATCATTTTGTTAAGCTTTTTAAAAGTTTCTCCCAAGTCTTAAGAAAAACATATTTACAGAATTCTGAGTCATTGCTAAAGTGCTTCATTTTTCCTAGATTTTAATTTTTTATACCGAAAACGGCTGTTTTATCTGTATTTTTATAATGTTATTTTGACATGCACTGTTCACAGAACAATATTAGAAATATGATTTAGGTAGTTATGAAAAGCAAATCAGATGCATTGTGCACATCAGTAGACAAGTGTCTGTTCTAAGGTATAAAGAAGCCAAATGGCAAAATGCATGTCGGTATGCAAGCCCCAAAACTTCTTATTTGTGTTGAAACATCACACGCTAGTATATAAAGGGCAGAGTTTGCATCAAAATGTTATGATACCTACTTCATTATCAGATATTCTTCAATCTCTTTTGGAGCATTAGATCTATAGACTAGGAACTTTGGTGGGGTAAGATAAGATCATTTTAAAGGGGGTTGCAGATAAAATTTGATAGTGCAAATGATTAATTTCTCTCCCCTGCCTTGGATAAGTTCATATCTTCTCTTGCAATCATGTTAATGGATTCTGTCCAATGTTATCCTTTTATGCTATTGCAGTAACATGCCACAAGTTTTGGCAGATGCTGAAACTAGCAAGAAAGATGATCATAGTGAATTATATTTTCCTCATATTGCATTTAGTCCTATGAAAACTACATGTTGGTGTTAGTGAAGTTATTGGTGATTCCAATCATTACTATTTTCACTCATATTGATTTCAATGAAGTAAAACCAATTTAGATTCAATCCCACTGAAAATTTTGATCAGCCAATTGACTTTATCATTTTACACATCAAACATTTTGCCTTGTTCCATATTTTACCTGGTGTAGAGTGCTATTTTTATTATCCAGTCAATTTCCATTTTTTAATTCCAATATTCCATTAACAAATCTTGCCCTGTTTCATCTTTTTGTGTATTGTCCACATTACTTGCATTCTGATTTTATTAGGTCAAAGTCCCATAAGTTCCATGAAATTAAATCGGAGTGCATAAAATCTCAGCTTTTCTTCTTGAACCTACTGGGCCAAGTCATGTTAATTTTGCATCCCATACAATGCCTAGTACACTGCTGTTTTTAAATAAATGTTTAATGAGAAAAGGAGGGAGAAAGGAAACTTCATAGGAAAAAATGCATAAAATATTGTGGAGGTCAGATTTTTAGTTGGTACAACTCAGCATAATCCCAACAGCTTCCATACAGTTAGAATGATTTAAATTAAATCATCTAGCCCATACAGCTGCTATTACCTAAATGCCTACAGCTCTATAAAATTAAAGCTGTATTATTATACTAATGTAATAACATGAATAAAAAATGAATCTGATATAATGAACACATGATAAAAAAATAATCTATTTGCTGTTTGTGCTGCCTTCTTTTGAAATTTTAACTCTGGAAATAAAACAATTTGGGATCCATGCTGTTTTACAGTAACTTTCAGTCTTTTGAGAATTTCACTAACTTACAAATGTTCTGAATCTAGAAATTTGCAACAGGACTTCTGGTGTTTCTCAATTCTTCCCAAGTCCTAAGATCACCAATGTAATTAAGTTTTGTTTTCTTCGTTTTTCTCCTGCTGTTAGAAATCAAATGTGTTGTTTAGCTTTTCAATATGCAACAAAAACTGTATGAATACTAATCTATTTTAACCTCAGTGGATTTAGGATAAAAAGATTGACTTTGTTTATTAATTGTTTTCTCCTAAATAGAAAAAAAGTTATTAAAGGAATGAAAAATTCTGCCTTTCAAGAATTTCAAAAACAAACTTTGCTTCATTACCAAACAAAAATGTAGCAATTGATTCTTCCACTTTTTAATTGAAACACCTACTGTGTGTCAACTCCCTAAACAACCTTTTGGTGAAATAAAAAAAAAAAAAAGAACCGTAATCCCATAATAGGATTAATTAAAGTTCTTCCAAACTGTATTGTTAGCATTATGGAGTATGAAGATGACTCAGTGTCTTAACCTGAGAATAATGATAGAATTTCTGGAATTAACATTCTACCAGAATCATATCAGTTTGATTTAAATTTCAGAGAATCTTATATGAAGTATATTTAAATATTAGCTAAGAAGATTTTGAGCCTAAAATAACAAATGTATCCATAACATTTCTTTTCCATCAACTGTATGTTTGAGAAGAATACAATGTTACCATGAGTCTTAAATTGTCTATCTGATGAATTACATGTATACATTTTGCATTTATTTTATTTGAAACATATTTGCAATAAACAAAGAATTGACTTTAATTCTATTAATTTATATTCTGCATTATTGCTTTTTTTAAAATCTCAAACTCCATTTTCCCATTTTAATCACACACAGATAGTATTATTTATGTTTGTAATGTTGCATCTACCTTTTGTAATTTGCTATAGAAGACCTCAAGGTTTTCTTCTAATAATTAAGTAGTAGTTCAATATATTTCCATGCTTACTGGTATACAAAATGTATCTAATATATTTGATCCTACTTTTTATGGAAGCATACCCACCCAGCACAGTTATTTTGAAAGAACTTTCTTTAAGATGGGTTGAGTTCTCCTACTCTTACATCCTCATCTGTCTTTATTCTAGCTCATAGCACCACCATTTTATTTTACTTTAACCAAAAACAAATATCACTTCTTACATCATTGTTTTTTTTTAATCACAGGAACCATTGAGCTACTGAGGTATCTCAGCATATCAAGATCAGAATCCTCCAGGGTTAAGAAATTAAGTACATTATCTGTAGAAGAATCTAAATCATCTTTAAAACATGGCTTCCATTTTGAACACAAGTAGATTTATGTGTATCAAATATAGGTTTGGAAAAGGAGAGAATGAAGCCTATTTAAATTCCATTTTCTAAAAATAAAACTATAAAAAGCAGCTGCTGTAATAGTTCCAATATTTTGTGTCAACCTGCCTCAGATTACAGTAATAGCAATAGCACTTCACAATGCTTTACAGTCCTCTCTAAGTGGTTTACAGAGTCAGCCTTTTCCCCCCAACAATCTGTTTCCTCATTTTACCAATCTCAGAAGAACAGAAGGCTGAGTCAACATTGAGTCTGGTGATATTCGAACTGCCAATTTGCAGGCAGCTGGCAGTCAGCAGAAGTAGCCTGCAGTACTGTTTTTTAACCACTGTGCCACTGCAGCTCTATATTATAATAAGCTTTGAAGAAAACTCTGAAAAAATAAATATACAACATTGGTGGTACATTGAAGCCCATCAGTGGTCCAATCTTTCAGGCCAAAGCCCACTCATCATCTCACCCTAGCCTGCCCATGACTGATAACTATCAGCTATTGAAAGTCCACTCATCACATCCCATGAAACTATAATGTATTGTTCAAAACAAGAAAATCATATTGATAGAGATAAACTGCATTCACACACTATTTGAAAGGGACAATAAAAAGCAAAGAAGGAAAGAAAAAGACCAGAACACATTCTCTCCAGCAACCAATACCCAGATAATCAGGGGTTAATAACAGACAAACAATCAAGCAAAAATAATGCTCTAATAAAGGAACTATGACGAAGAAAATTATATTATATTATCTAGTTGAGTGATGAAATGTCTGCAAGCAAACAACTAAGTTCAGAGAGAAGCAAGGACTCCACAAACGTACATACTTACACATCACTGACATCACTGTACATAGCTTAATATGAAAAGTCTCCATATTATCTCTGAGTGAGCAACATTACATAAAACCATTTCACACAAGATCCTAGGAATCTTTGTTCAGAAATGTGCTCCGTCATGGGTAAAACAGGAGATGGAAGGATTTGTAACTTTAAAAGCAGGAAATGGATGACATAATCTCTTTTAATCTGTTTTACTTCATTGCAAAGTCATTTTTCTTTTAGCTAATCAATTTTGCTGTTTTTCCTCCTGACACTATTTACATTGCTATTGTCAAAATTATTAGAATAGTTTCATATAAATGGCTTGCATATACATCTAGTATTAAACAGTTTTAAACAGCTCCCAGGGCACCAATTTTACATATTTAAATTCCTCAAGGAATTGGTCCTTCAGTAATTTTCCAACTCTGCAGTCATTTGCTGAGCGCTACAGCCATATAAATTTCATAAATAAATAAATAACAGGAGGAAACTCAAAAATGTTATAGTCAGGCCCATGTTTTAGTTTCATAACATTTCTAAAGCAATAGGATATCTGAGCATAGACTAGACACTAGACTATAGTCTATGAAGGACAGAGATTCCAAGAGCAAGAGTAAGTTGAACACTTGCTGTGTAAAGAGAAGAGTCAGGTTCCATTCCCTGGTTCAGATAAAGAGTTACTCCTGTTGAAACTCTAAGTAATCAACATTAGCAATGTTGAGCTGTATAAACTAATGGCTTGCTTTATTAGAAGGCAGCTTCCTAAATATATTCCTTAATATTCCCAATATTCCTAAAAGCTTTATAATTTTATCCCAGAATAGATAAAATTGTCTTGATAAAAACCCTCTCTTCTATTACAAGAATATCTTTAACCTTAATCATCATTGTACAATTATACAATTTTTTAAAAAAGGTGCTTCTCTTAAAATTTTTGCAGTGGTTCTCCTCCTACCTGTCGGATCTATCACAGTTCATGTTGACTGGAGGGCAGAGATCGACCTGATGTGCCTCACTTGTGGGGTGCTCCAGGGGTCGGCTTTCTCACCCCTCCTGTTCAACATATACATGAAACCGCTGGGCAAGATCATCCATGGTTTTGGGGAATGGTATCATCAATACGCTGATGATACCCAACTTTTCATCTCTACCTCAAACTACCCAAACGATGCCCTCGACGTGATGTTCCGATGCCTGGAGGCTGTACGGATCTGGATAGGGACGAACAGGATCAAGCTCAATCCCTCCAACCATGGCTGTTGTTCCCGTCATCCCGATTTTTGCATCTTGTACCATCTTTGATTATAGGGGGAGAAATTTCAGCCCCCTCAGAAAGGGCCTGCAATCTGGGAGTCCTCCTGGATATACAGCTTAGTTTAGAAGAACACCTGATGGCCGTGACCGGGGGGGAGGGGCTTTTACCAGGTTCGCCTGCTATTCCAGTTGCGCCCCTTCCTGGATCAGGATGCCCTGTGCACAGTCACTCACACAGTTTTTCACCTGGACTACTGTAACGCTCTCTACATGGGGCTGGCCTTGAAGAGCACCTGGAGGCTTCAGCTGGTCCAGAATGCGGCCTCATGGGTTGTCATGGGGGTACCTAGGTGCTCCCAGGTTACATCCCTTTTAGGCAGCCTGCACTGGTTGCTGGTTGTTTTCCAGGTGCGATTCAAGGTGTTTATTATGGCCTTTAAAGTGCTCCATGGCTTAGACCCAAGGTACTTGCGAGACCACCTACTGCCACCAGTAGCCTCCCACCATCCAGTCGATCCCACAGAGTTGGCCTCCTCAGGGTGCCGTCAGCCAGACAGTGTCGGCTGGGGACTCCCAGGGAGAGAGCCTTCTCTGTGGGGGCACCTTCCCTTTGGAATGAGCTGCTCCTGGAGCTTTGCATAATTCCTGACCTCCGCGCCCTAAAAAGTTGGCTTTTCCAGCAAGCCGGCCTGGCCTGAATAAAATGAATTATTAATTTTAATTGTTAATTTTAATTTAATTTCTAAATCTCATTGTAAATGTCTATTGGTTTTTTTGCATATTATATTTAATCTTTCTTCTAACTTTTGTAATATGTGTTTTTATGTTGTGCGCCGCCCTGAGTCCTTTGGGAGAAGGGCAGCATATAAATCCAACAAACAAACAAACAAACAAACAAACAAACAAAATATTTAACATTCCCTCACTTAAACCATGTTGTTCCAAAGAGCACTTTTAAAGTTTGCTACTCTTTACACTTTCTCTAGCAACCCCTGCCAGCCTTTGAAGAATCCAGAGGTTGCACTAGTCACTATCTTTGGCATGCTTTTTCCAAAAGTCAAGAAAAGCTTTGCAAATGACAGATAAGAAATACAGAGATATTTTGAGGCAGAGTAAAATGCTTTCTGTAAGCAAAGTATGTACCGTATTTATCGGCGTATAACACGCAGTTTTAAAACTAAAATTGCAAGCTTAAACCCTGCCTGCGTGTTATACGCCGATACTGCGTGTTATACGCCGGGTCCCAAACTGCCTGCTCCAGCCGTTTCACCTTGCGCAGCGAATTTGACTGGGTCCCGGGGCTTCTGCCGGGCAGCAGAAGCCCGGGAAGGCGAAAGGAAGTTTTCTTCCCTACTGAAACGGACGCTGGCCGCAGGAGAGCGAGGCTGCTGCCAGCCGTTTCACCTTGAAGGTGAAACGGCCGGCAGCAGCCTCGCTCTCCATGGATACTTTGACCTTCCCACAGTTGCTTTTCTGAGCAACTGGGAGACAGAAGGGACGCAATCTCCTTTCATTCTCCCTCTGCCTTATTCACTCGTTCGGGCAGCAGAGAACGAAAGAAAATTGCATAGCCAAGGACAAAGGAGCCTGCAGCCTCCTTCATTCAAATGTTCAGGCAGCGGGGATGGGGGGGGGGCTTTCTCGCATGCCTTCTTTCTCTGAAGCGCTGCAAACCTTGGGATTGTGTAGCAGCCAAAGATCGCCTGGTTAAAAAGGAGGAAGAGGAGGCTCCACTAGTCCGGAGCCCATCCGCGGTGGCAGGGATCCCCCACACACATACACACACACACAAGGAGGGAGGAGAGACAGAGAGAGAGACAGACACACACAGAGAATGACAAGAGAGACAGAGAGAGGGAGGGGGGGAGATAGAGGTAAAGAGCCACACAGAGAGTGAGAGACAAACAGATACAGGGAGAGGGAGGGGGAGAGGGAGGGAGTGTTTATGCACAGAAGGAAGATTTAAAACTTCGGAGTGAATCCGGGAAGAGGGAAGAGATGGAGGACTGACTTTTCACTCCGATTTCTGAGCCCCCAGCTGTTAGTGACGGAGAAGGACGAAGGAAGAGATTGCATTTTTGTTAGGCTGAAAGAGCTGTGGCGTTTTAAAGAAGTCCCGTTCTTTTTATTTAAGCACGAAAGGAAAAATCTCCAAAAAGCCCGGGGAAATGTTCCTTGCAAAGCATCACGGTCTCAGAGAATGCAAATGAAGGTGCTTATCTCCCTGCCCGGCTCGGAGTCATGCTGAGTCCTATTCAGAGGGCGGAGGGACGCTGTGCTTTTTTTTTTTGTTTGTTTATGTTCTCACAACCATGCAAAGGTGGGTTTTGTGCTACAAGGATCTTTCTTTCTTTCTTTCCCTGTCTGCGGTTCCTTGCAGTTGCTTCGGTTTAAAGCACCGTTTCTCATTCCTTGCAAAACTGGGGCAGGACTGCCTCTCCTTGCAGCAGGCTCGGTTGCAAAATGTTTCCCTGATTTGGTTTATAAGTTCGCAGCAAGGCAATCCAACAAATAGGAAAGTTTTAATAAGATTTTCTGACTTTATTTGGTCTCTGCTGCCACCCCCAACCCCAACCCCTCCCAAGGAGAGAGTGGGAAGGAGAGGAAGGAAGGAGGGAGGGGGAAGGAAAAGAAGGGAGGGGGGAGAAGATGGAAGGAGAAAAGATGGAAAGAAGGAGGAAGATGGAAGAAGAAAGGAAGAAAAAGAAGAAGGGAGGGAGAAAAGAGGGAAGGAAGTGGGAAGAAAAGGGGAAGAGAGGGAAAGAGCAGAAAGACGAGGAGGATGAAGTTGATAGGCAAGAGGAAGGAGGAAGGAAGGAAGAAAGAAAAAGGGAGGGAGAGAGGAAAGAAGAAAAGATGGAACTAGAAAGGAAAGAAGGGAGGGAGGAAAGAGGAAGACAGGGAAAGAGCAGAAAGACAAAGGTGAAGGTAGATAGGCAGAAGGAAGGAAGAAATAGGAAGGAGGGAAGGTGAAAGGATGGAAGGAGGAAGGAACAGAAGCGAAGAGGAAGAGAGAAATGGAAAGAGCAGAAAGACAGAAAAGATAGATAGGTAAAAGAAAGGAAGTTGAAAGAATGGAAGGAGGAAGGAAGAGAAAAGGAGGAAGGGAGTGAGTGAGGAAAGAAGAGAGGATGGAAGGAGAAAGGAAGGAAGAGAAGAAAAGAGCAGAAGATGGATAAGGTGAAGATAGATAAGCAAGAGGAATGAAGGAAGAAGTGAGGTGTCTCGAGGAGGGGGAAAACATTTACTGTATATACTCGAGTATAAGCCTAGTTTTTCAGCCCACTTTTTGGGCTGAAAAAAGCCGCCTCGGCTTATACTCGAGTCAGTGAAAAATTTGCCCGAAATGGAGGAGAAAAAGGGGCGGGGCCATGCCGCTGGGTGACACTCGTGAATGGCCCAGTGCCCCTGTGAGTTTCCCCTCCCTCTGTGTCAGTTTGCCGCGCAGCGCGCACCGCACCATCCCCCCTCCTCACGTTCTAATGTAATGCAGGGCTGTCTTACGATTCCCCTTCCTCCCCCTCCTGCCGCTCTGCAACGATGTCCCACCTCCTCCTTGTTATGGCAAGCAGCCACATAGCGATGTCCCACCTCCTCTGGTACAGTGATCCAATGATAGGAATCACTGTGCCGTGTGTCATAGGAGGCGGGACATCGCTCCCGCGGCTGCACGGGACATCATCATCACAGCGGGACATCAGCATCATGAGGTGAGTGAAGTATTTCATTGAATACACTGCTAGTTTACTGTTTTTCTTTGAAATAAATATTCAAAAACATTATTGGTATCTATTTTTATTTTTGAAATTTACCGGTAGCTGCTGCATTTCCCACCCTGGGCTTATACTCGAGTCAATAACTTTTCCAGTTTTTTGTGGTAAAATTAGGTGCCTCGGCTTATATTCGGGTCGGCCTATACTCGAGTATATACGGTAGTGACCAACGTTACAATGGCATTGAAAAAAGTGACTGATTACCATTTTTTACACTTAACAACCATTTTCACACTTAGCGACACTTTCACACTTATTCTAGAGTGGAATAAATACATGTGTGATGAAACTCAACATGAAGTTACAAATTCTGGGCGAATGAAAAGACCTAGCATTTCAAAAGTGTGTCAGTGGGTGAAAACATCATGGGACGCAGTCAAAGAAGATATTGTTATCAACTCTTTTAAGAAATGTGGCATAAGCAATGCTTTGGATGGGGAAGAAGACGAACTGATCTATGAAGACAGTGAAAGCAGTGAAAGCAGTGCTCAGTTTGATTTTGAGGATACAAGTGAAGATGAGGAAGAGGTTTTTGGTTTTCCAAAAAGCAGTGATTCTGATTAAGTTTTTTTGCTCAAAGAGGTGTTTTTTCATTTCATATTTGCCTTTTAAGAGGAGTTAATGTTATAATTCATGTTCTAATGTTATAAATTTTAATCCAACATTAAGTTCCGAGCTTCCAAGTCATTTATTTTTAATGAAAAAAATTTTTACTCAAATTTTTGTGTTAAAATGGGGGGTGCGTGTTATACGCCGGTGCGTGTTATACGCCGATAAATACGGTAATGACTTTGCTTTGATGTTGAGAATAGTCTCTTCCACTGCACTAATTTCAGATGAATTGCTGCGAATGAAAGCAAACATACATGTACCAGGATAATGTTGCAAGATCCAATCTGACTCCGTCACCCGGATCAAAAGTTTATTCTTCCACGTTTTGGGACTTTGTGCTGGACCTCCACCATCAGCAAAATTCTCTCTCTCCGGATGAATTATGTTCTTTGTGCAAGCCAATGTCTAGGTAACAATGTTTCTTGATATGCATTCCTTGTTAGTACAATGTCTCCTTTCCTTTTTTTTTCTCTGTGCTCTTCTGTCACATTTACTTGCATAATTTAGACCAGCGTTTCCCAGTTTTGTTAATTTTCTGATGTGTATCCTTCAGTCCCAGAATTCCTTAATCAAAATGGCCATCGCTGAAAATTGTGGCAGATTAACTCCATGTATCTGAAGGGTGGCAAAGTTGAGAAACACAATTTACCTGATATATTATCTGCTGCACAATCTACAGATGTTCTTATGTTGAAAAGAAAGAATGCAGCTATGTCATCTTTTTTCCCCATATAAGCTGAAGTTATGTTCAATAAGCATGTCCATATAAGCTGTCACTTTCTTTTAAATACTATTTTTGTTGTTGGTTTTGTCTTATTTTTTATCATACAATTTCTTGATGGTCATAATACTCTATGAGTTTCATTATGCTGCCATTAGAGGGCAGAAAAGAGTAAGCATGTAAACAGAAAATGCTCATTCAGAACTATAATCTCTGAAAAAGAACTGAGGTTAGATAACAAAATATGTTGCTTTAAATGAATCATCAGAGATAATATGCTGAACCATGAATAATGAATCTTGCAAACAGAAGTTTATATATACGTATATATTTTGCAAATGGCATTTCTTTCTGAAGGAAGTTGCAAGGTTGTTGCTGACATTGGTAAAACAAAACTAGATTAACAATTCTGCTATCTAATCTAATGACTATAGACAATACCATCTAATTTCTTTTTAATTTCGTGATGCAAAAGTGCAAGCTATTTATTAGCTGAATTTAGAATGCCATATTTGGAATGAAGGCTATCTATTGTAGTTATAAGTGAGTGTGAGTACTACATTTTACAAAAAAAGGGAAAAAATTATTACTGAAGTATTGTGCATGGGTATCTTTTTCATCTTTTGGAAGGGCAAAAAGAAAAAGTTTGGGAATGACATTAAAAGGTGATGATAGTTGAAACATGTGTATGCTTGTTTGTGGTTATGCAAAATTCAAATTTAAAATTCCATTTGAATTCAGTATGGTTTCCTTCTGAATAGATACCTGTAAAATTGATCTTAGAAGTACAAAGCTAGTACATCAGAGTGTCAAACCCAAGGCCTGTGGGCCGGATCCAGCCCCTGGGTGCTTAGATTTGGCCCATATGGCCACCCTGGAAATGGTGAAGGACTGACCCAGGGTGCTTCTACCAACTAAAATGTAACCTGATGGGGTTGCATGTGTTTATGAGTTGTGTTTGACCTCGGTGGTGGTGGGGGCATGGCCAGCTCAACATCACTTGTCAAGGCTCTGTTTTCAGCCGCGACAGCCTCCAGCAGCCTTTTGCCAATAAAACAGAGCCCAGACAGGCCATGCATGCCTCCTCAGCTCCATTTTATCTGGATGCTGTCACTGCCCCAAATGAAACCTTGATGAGTGATGTCAAGCTGGCCATGCCCCCCAACTGGCCCACTGAGATCAAGCACAACCCTGATATGGCCCTCAATTAAATTGAGTTTGACACCCCTGGAGTACATTATAATAACATTTTTTTGATTCTTTCTAAATAATTAGACAAATAAACATATAGAAACGTAAGGAACACATAGAAAGAGGATGATTTGGAAAGAAGAAGAGAGAATATTCTACTCTTTAAATTGCACCACTGCACATGAACACCAATCAGAAATTAGCCCAATAAAATTCCACATTCTCAATGTCCATATTACATTTCTTATTCCACTTATAAATTATATGGACATACTAATAAGTGAAGACACATTTTCACAAAGCCACAAGACTTCTCTAGGCATCCTTGTTATATAGTACAATGGATTAGTTATCCTCATTTATGCAAGTACAACAGTTCAAGAAAACAGATTGGTGATGAAAAAGTTCTGCATCCTGCTCCACTTCTACTGTAGATGTATGGAAGCAAGTGTATTCAAATAGAAAATGTTCTCTACTGATTCAAAACTTGATTTTGAATTTATGAAGGGATGGAGATTGATGACAAATGGGTGGAGCTGCAGAATCTGCTGGGATTTTGGTCACAGGAGGGAAGAAAGCCAACATAGTTATAAAGTCATGGAAATTGAGGATTTGGGGGGAAGGAAATCAAAGACCATACCTGGCCTTTTAATATACGCTGAAGGGCTCGTTTCATAAATGTGACAAACAGAAAAGAACTACATCTAAGTGTGATATCTTTAAATGAACAGTGAAGACATTGAGACAAAATTATTCAATTATAATTGTTCCCTTTGAAATTTTATCTTGCGGCATCATGTTGAGCGTTTTTAGCACTAAAGTCAAGGCCTTGGAAGTGATCTACATGTACATCCCTGACCCAAAACCTTGTAGAAGGACTATTCATTCCTTGTGGATATTGTGTTTGTTGCATGGCCATAGGCTATGAAAGAGATTTACAAATGAACCTGTAATTGTGACTTTATAGAAAGAACAATTCTATTCTCACATAGGAAACTAAGCATATATATTTAATAAAAATAAAACAATTCAATTTGGCAATATTCTCCACTCATATGGTTTTGTTTCAACAATTACAATGTTTATAGACCTTTATAATACTTCCATTGGACATCCTCAATAGAGAAGATTAAAATTGAAGAGATCCTGGGTCAAAATTACATTAATAATAACAAATACAGAATTAATATTGAACATAAGGCATACTATCCCAGTCAAGAACATTTTCTCATTTATCTGTTGATTATATTTCTTATAATATATTAAGCCATCTTAAAACCAACATAAAACTATTGCAATCTAGAAAGTTTACCAGAGGTGGTCCTGTACATTCAAGGTATTGTTGGATATCACTACTGAGACAATACCAGTAGTTGTTGAATATCCAGATTTAAAATTCATTAACATTTGGTTACAATGAATGAATGCCATTTTCAAGTCATATAGATCAAGATATAAGCTTTCATTTAAATAATTTTATTACTATAGTTATATAAATGAATAATTGCTTAAAATCTCCAGTGAGTTCGTGGTTATCAAGTTTATCACCAGTAATTGAATAGTTATTCATATCTAGTTTAAAAGTATAACAGTACATAATACTGTCTAGGTTCATTTAGCATTTTCATTTGTAGAGCTCCATATTATGAGTACAGCTCTATTTGAATCTCTTTAATATTCATGATCCTCTTACCACTCTGACTGAGAAAGATAAAGCTTTTGATGGCAATCTGAAGAACTTGATTAACAATATACTAATCATCAGTACCATTGACCTGATTCAAAAAAACATTTTCAATTCATCCATCATTCTATTGCCAAAGATGATTACATTACTGTTCCATTTTTAACCTAAATAAAGCCACATGAACTATACATATCATATCCTCTTTTTAAAAAAATAAGTACACCTTGAAGCCAATTTAATTTTAACTAAAATACTAAAATGACCTATAATAACCAATTAGTAGATGAACAGAGGAAAGCAACTTACAAGAGCCGCCAAATAACACAATTCACACTGACTTCACATTAATAAATGTTAAATTGTGCCAAAGAATTAATTTTGCAATAAATTGTTATTGTTGTTATAATATCTAACTAAAGCATATTACCAGGAGTAATTATCCATATATCAGAATGTACTGAATGTAGAGTGTGCACTATAATTATTCCCCAAATTGCTTATCATTCAAATGGTAATTTTAGCAATAGTGTTGCAGTAACTATAGCTTACCTTTCATCTACTAAAAATATTTTTTAATAATTACATAACATGTAGTCAAAATTACTTGTTACAAAATATGAAATAACACAGAATTATATTTTTCCTTATTGAGAATTATTTCTTCCATTATTAGAGTTTGGACTGGTCTACTCATTTCTTTATAATATCTTACTCCTTAGCTATAGTCATTAGTCATGTAACTTGCATGTTTGAACAGCACATCACACATTAATTATCAGAGGTAGCAGTTTCATTGGGTTGATGTTAATTCAAACAATCTGGCTATAAAATGAAACAGGCATATACTTTATTGGAAATAATCAAACCTCTGTTCTGGTTTTGATACATGAGTAAAGAAATACATCAGTAGTGGGTTGCAGGCGGTACACCCCGGTATAGATGTACTGGAGCCTGCCCGGAGCACCAGGTAATGCTTTGGTATGGTGCTCTGGAGGGCCCGCCCGCCCACGCTCCTTATCTGTTTTTAAAGTCTTCGGCACTTCCACGCACATGCACGGCGCGTACAGTGCCATCTGACACTTAGCTGAGCAGCTGGAGCATCGTGAAGGCTCACGGAAGCATCGCTGGATGGCAAGACACATGCACATCCATGTGTACGATGCCGGCCTGTTCCAACCGTACCGGTTGGAATGGGATCCAGAACCCACCACTGAAATGCATGCAAATTTCTTCAAGCAATTTTTCAAGTATTCTGTGCCTGAGCATATTCACTCAAATAAGCATGGCATTCATTATGCTGTCTCAATCTGGCATTCTTCACTCTAATCTGCTTTGGGTTTCAGGTTGTAGAACTTCCATAAGAGCCCAGAAATTCTGGGAGTTGAAGTCCAACATATAGTTCACTGTTTCTCCAACATGGCAACTTTAAGATGTGTGAATTTCAATTCCCAGTATTCCCCCATGAGTCTACACATCTTAAAGTTGCCAAGTTTGAGGAACACTTATCTATAGGGTAGCAGAATGACAAATTAATGCATGGAATGTATGATCAATCTGTGAATTTTTCACATTCATCATCTTTGCATGCTGACTTTGATTTAATACTTAGCCAAATTACTGGAAGACTCACTCTTAAACCATCTATGATACATTTTTAAAGCATTAGCAGAACAGTTTGACAGCCTTCTTCACTGATTCACCTATTATTAACAATTAATTCTGTTTTCTTTCTTTGTTGGACAAGAATATTATCAAATCTGTTGCCAGGAATTCAGCTTGGCCTACTCATTTTTACACTTTTGTTGTTGTTAGTTATGAAGTTGTGTCTGGCCCACCGCGACCCGATGGACAATGTTCCTCCAGGCCTTCCTATCCTCTACCATCCGCTGGAGTCCATTTAAGCTCACACCTACTTCTTTGGTGATTCCATCCAGCCACCTCATTCTCTGTCATTCATTTCTTCTTTTGCCCTCAGTCTTTCCCAGCATTAGGCTCTTCTCCAGTGGAGTCCTTCTTTCTCATTAGGTGGCCAAAATATTTAAGTTTCATCTTCAGGATCTGGCCTTCTAAAGAGCAGTCAGGGTTGATCTGACTGGTTTAATCACCTTGCAGTCCAAGGGATTCGCAGGAGTCTTCTCCAGCACCATAGTTCAAAGGCCTTAATTTTACACTTTAGGAGGAGACTAACATATATTGTTTTAAAATTTCATATTTTTATATCTGATTTTGTGATTTTAAAATTATTTGAATTTTAATGTTGCTGCATTTTGTGATTTTAACCATTTTTGTCTACCTAAAGCACGCAACTGACAGCATATAAATGTGACAAATAAAGAAAAGCTAGGGATTATCATAGTTTTGGAGCAGGAAATGGATGTTTGCATATTTAAACCTTGAAAACAGTATTGCACATGTTGCTGCCTTAGCACAGTTTAAGTCATCAGGAATAAAGTGATGAAAAATCAGACTAAATAATTTCTCTTCAAACCAATTTTAAATCCATGCTGCAGCCAAAAGACTGCTATTATACTGCACAGACTGACAGATTAGCAATCTGAATTAAGCATTAAATTAACTGTTCCACTTAAAGAATCCTTAAGGCTGCAATCCTAGACACATTTACCAGGAAGCAAAGCTTGTTGAACAGTGTAGGAATTATTTCTGAGCGACATGCATAAAATTGCACTGTATATAATTGCTTTAAAAAGCAACACATCCATGAATATTATGAATATGTATAAAATATAAGAAGAGGTTTCATTATGTTGTAAGAAAAGAATGCGGTACAGTTAAAATTTAAAAGGAAGCTTAATAGTTTAGATAACAAAATTTGGGAGTTTCTTTCTTTCTTTTTCTCAATCCATTTAAAAGTAAAGTGAAAAGATAACAAAAGGTGATGATATGCCACCTCCGGTATATTTGTTAATCTGAGATGTTTTGAAACCAATCCAGATATTTTCTTGTATCTTCAGGGAATAAATCCATGGAAGATGCTGCGTAAATATACTTCATTTTAAAATCTATACTGGTGATCTAATGAGTTTTCTGAGCAACTCTTTCCCACCTGTGATTGAGGTCAGGTTTAGTCTTGGCAATTAAATGCACTTCTTGTGCTCTACAGTTAGTTCCGCTAATAAAATCATATTAATGAGATTTAATCTCCCACTAATATGAGTACAGGTAGTCCTGAAATGGTGTTGTTGCAGTCAACAAATCATGATCATGTGAATGCCTTGACAGGTCAAGAAGCTTACCTACCTAGTATGCAGTTCTGTGATTATGGGGGCAAGGAGAGGCAGCACAACCATTTGTGCAATTGTGGCTGCTTTACAGGGTGTAGAGCACCCGTTTCATGGCCATCATTACCTTGAACAGTCATAAAATGATCAGTTGTTCAAGCAAAATCTACCTGTATATGATTGGGAAAACAGCAATTATTTATTTAATATGGAATAGGGTGGGATTAAACAGCCAAAGGTAGGTTTCACTATCTGTCAGTTTGCTTGACAGCTGCCAATGCTAAGTCACAATGTAGAACGAGATAAGAAGAAAAGCTTCTGATGCTCCTGCTCAGCACAACCTCTACACTTGTTACGAGCCAGTCATGTTGATCATGTACAGGGGATACAGCACTTTTTAAAAAAAAGAATGATCAATTATGTTCAAAAATATCCTGGCTGACAGATAACGGGGATGAAGGGGACACAAAACGAAGTCGAATGAATGATTAATAGATGAGCTCCACTTACAACTCTACCTCAAGTAAGTGGCAGGAGTGACAGAGAAATACCAAAGAGGCTACAGCCACAGAGAAAAAGTACATCAACGTAGATGTTTATAAGCATGCAATTGTGATCGGCTCACCTGTAATATCAATCACCATGATAACTAGTGTCACCAAAGTCAAAAGGGAATGGAGGAAATAAGTAGCCCTGCTACACTGAACAAGAAACTTTAGCAGTTGTAGCTACCTCAGATGAAGAACGGCCTTCTATGTGGTAGATCCATCCCTGTGGAAAATTATCCCTGAAGAAATAAGGTTGTGCCCATTTTGCCAATCTTTCAGAAGGCCCTGAAGACCTGCTCTTGCCAATGGGCCTGGGAAAACCAAAGTAGGATGGAGACCAACAAGTGGCTTCTTTGATTGATAATTGCAGACAAGGGGTTGGAGACATTGCTTTTAACTGTTTTTATATGAGACTTTTAGGTTTGTATGCTATCCAGAGTCACTGAGAATGGATTGGGCAGCTATATAAATTTTCTTAAATAAATAAAGTAAAAAGTTTGATTTGAGATTTTCTTTGAAAATATTCATTCATTCTTCGTGTTTCAAAAGTATCTGCAGGTATTCAAATGTCACCCATATGATTGTTAAGACTGCTGCCAGACACAAAAGAAGTAATCATGATGAAACATGCCACCAGGAAGTTTTAACAGCATTAGAAAGTGTACATATTGAAATCAAAATGGATTAAAAGCTGGGAAGAAAGATATCTCCCCCCACCTACCCACCCAAGCTACAATACTGCATACTCCTAAGCAGTTTGCTACTAAAAACTCTCCTGTAAGTGAATTAATTGCAACATATTAGAGAGAATATTTTAAAGGTGACAACATAACAAATAGACTTTTCCTTGATTATTTTAAGACCCTATTAAAGTAAAAAGGTCCAACAATATGTTATTTTGGGAGGGAATGAATATAATTTGGAGAAAGAAAAATGGTGCAGCTCCACAGAGCTGAAATTTGTGGCCTTGAGAAATGTTATTTTAAAGCTGTTTGCCTTTTAAATGGCAGTAGTCTGTATATCTTTTTGTCTAGACTCCATCAGGCATACTATTGTACCTAAAGGCTTAAGGACTGAAGAAGACTAAAGGAATACATCATGTCAAAACCCTGAAGTAGGAATTATTATCTTTCTTGCTTCTGTTCATGGCTGTATTATGTCACCAAATCACATCACAGTGTAATCAAAGATGAATAAAATATTTTTCCCCCTTTACCTTAAATGCTTTTCCTGTCAATTACAATCAAAGGACATGATTTCAGGTCTGTCAGTTGGCTGGGTTCCTTCTGACTGATGATTCTGAAACTGCAATCTACTAAATATAAAATGAATCAGAGAATTCTCCAAATGGGTCTGCCATTAAGAAAGAAGGTAGTGGGTTTTTTCCGCCCACTGGGGACAGAAAAATAATTGGTCTTTAAAGAATGAAATCAAAGATCTTAAAAATGACTGTTGTGTTCCTTTCCTCCCTCTCTATTATTGACATTTTCATCTGTACTAAAATTTCACTTATTTCCTCTTAAGAAAAGCTCTTAACAGTATTTTAATCAACTAGCTCTCATCTTCTGTGCCATTAAAGTAAGTATTAAGATCTAATTTTTTATAAAACTCTTATTTCTGGTCCATATTATTAGGTATTTTGTTATCCCACTACAGGTACAACTTCTAGGCAGTGTACTAGCTTGATTACATCATTAACTATAATCAAAAACAGTTCCCCAGAATGATTTCAGCTTAGTAATAGGGACTGCTTCCTTTGATCCTCAATGCATCATTTTACAATAGGTTGCTCCTCATTTACACTACAAATGCAGGTTAAAAAAAAGTGCTATCTTTGCAAGCAGTGCTGGATAAAATATAACAAAATAATAAAATAATCAGTTCATCAGTTTTTATGCCAGTTGTTTTCAGTAAGGAACAATCAGTCTTTAACAACTCAAAAAAAAGTTAGATTGTCCTACATCTCATCTCTGTATAATATTGCTCTGCATTTTCTGCTTTGTGGCATTTTAACTCTCCTTATGTGAGTGTGTGTATGGGAATATATTAATAAGTCATTTCATATTCTGGTGAAGCTAAATGAACTTGATCACCCTTTCACTGAAGTATTTTAGATGTATATGCAGGACAACATTTTATTTGAATGTACTAATATACTTAATAAAACCATCACATTGCTAGATAGTGTGCTTTTTATGGTTTCATTTGTAATATTGCTATCACTGATGAGCAAATATGAACCTACAGACTATTTGAATAATGCATGTCATTATTTGGAAAGTAATATTTCTTTATGTGTTGAGAATAGGTTTTGTGGCACTTATTTGAATGAGTGCAATCTATGAGACTACAAAAATTTTACACACTGGATATCAGACACAAGATAAAAGATATTTGCATTGCCTGATTTGGCAATCCTTTCCCATATGCCAGTGCAGTTATGGAATATGAATTTTAATGCATTTGGCCTTAAAAAAATCTGCACACTATTTGCTGAAGGAGATCCTCTGGTTGGCTGGCATGCTAATGTGGAAAAGACTGAGGAAAGCAGAACATCTTGCATTGAAGACAATTCATTCAGTGTTTTTCCAGTGAGACCTGTCTATGAGGGCAACCTGGTCCACCCAAATATGGGACAGAGCAAAATACTTCCACTTTCGCCTTTCAGCCCCTATCCAGGAGTCTTCACACGTAGTCACTTCCATGACAAACTATTTTGTGTTAAATTTAAATTTACCAACATAGAAATAAAGGGAGACTGAAATTGCTATATTAGCTTCCCTTCATTTCTTTGTCGGTAAATTTAAATTTAATTAGACAATTCATTGTTTCAGCTACTATAAGATCTTAGATACAGGGTAATGGTTTATTTCTAATCTCTGTACTGTAATCTATGTTTGAATACATATCTATTCTATATCTATCTATATATGAGCCACGGGGGCACAGTGGTTAGAATGTAGTACTGCAGGCTACTTCTGCTGATCACTGGCTGCCAGCAGTTTAGCAGATCGAATCTCACCAGGCTTAGCCTTCCAGCCTTCTGAGATCGGTAAAATGAGGACTCAGATTCTTGGGAGCAATATGCTGACTCTGTAAACCGCTTAGAGAGTACATCACACAAATGTGTAGCTATGTCATCAGGGAAAATATTCAGTCTGGAATCCAAATATATGCTTAGTATACATATAATTAAAATTCAATTCCCAAAATTCCATTTAGCTATAATTAGAGATCAGGTGCAGGGAAGATATTTATTGGATTTATTTATCTCCAACCTGATGTCTATAAGTATGTTGAGACTATAATTGCAGAATTTCCAGCCAGATGAAAGATGCTTATTATAGAAGATTAGATATACAATTTATTTTATTTATTTATTGATGAAAATGTATATGGCTGCTTAACTCATTTTCAGTTATATGGGCCCTTACAAAGATAAGTATATCTTACAAAGATACAATACAGTTCCTAGTGAACTGTACAATACTCAACAATTGCATAATACAAAGAAATGTTTATAGCATAAATCAGGATCCTTGATTTCCCAGTATGGTCACTCCTAATGTTTATGATGGTCAGATGATGGTCAAGGCTTGGAGAGTCTTTATCTTTTGTGCCAGTTGGGCCCATTCATAGAATTGAAAGAAATCTGAGATGTCATCCAGTCCAAGCTCTGCACATTGCAGGTCCATTGCTATTGCTGTCAATTCTCTTACTTTATCTATCTATGCTGCCTGTTTATCCTCTATATGACTTTCCTTCAATACTATTGTATATGTTAGATCCAATAAGAATGGTAAGCAGATAATAGTATCAAGAAGAAAGTCCTAACATTGAAGGGAAGGGATTAACTGATGACAACTTACAACCACATTGTCAATTCTGAAACAAACTGGCTGGGTGAATTTTGGAGAGTTCAGGGTTGCCACAATGCAAAGAAGAGATAGGGAGGGGAACTTAGAAGAGGGTTTTGTAGCCAAAACAAAATAGTTTTCCTGTGAGAACCAAGGAAATTCCAACATGTGGCTGGAGAAGGAGAGGTGAAGTAACCAGGCAACTATTGTCCACATTGTTTGGGCAATGTGACTGATTGTTTGGGGGAAGGGAGAACTTTCACTTTTTTAATCGGGTGAAAACTGCAGGAACTTCCAGAGTCGGTTTTCATCAGTTTGTGCCAATATGATATCTCCAATAAAACTGTTCTTTGAGGAATATGCCTGCCTCAGAGTTCGGCTTTCTATGGGGCTATTACCATATTTTTGGACTATAAGATGTGCCTTTTTTTCCTCAAAAAAGAGGCTGAAAATCTTGGTGCGTCTTATACACCGAATACAGCATTTTTGCCTGCCGAAGCCCCGGCCCTTCACCAAAATGGCCATGCATACCCTTATGGAGGCTTTCAGAGAGCTCCTGGAGGCTGGGGAGGGCAGAAATGAGCAAAGAAACAGACCATTTTGGGGGCCCCCAGCAGCACTCTATAAGCCTCCATAAGGCTAGGCATGGCATATATTTTTTTTTGACAAAAAACGGGCCGTTTCACAAAAAATGGGTCATTTTTTGCTCATTTTTGGCCCCCAACCCTACCCAGGAGAACTCTGCAAGCCCCCCCCCCAAGGCTATTCATGCCTTTTTTTAAAAAAAAAAAAAAGGCCTGTTTTCATGAAAAACAGGCCATTTTTGGGAGGTTTGCAGAGTGCAAAAACTTTTTTTTTCCTTTTGGAAAGCTCTTTAACTGATTGATGAGAATTACATTGATCAAGTGCTGTGCCAGCAGAATCACCTACCTATCTACTGTATTTCTCTCTCTCTCTCTCCATCCCTCTACCTACCTACCTACACACACTCTCTCTCCCTACTTACCTACTGTATTTCTCTCTCTCTCTCTTTCTCTCTCTCTCTCTCTCTCTTCCTTTATCTACCTACCTACCTACCTACCTACCTACCTAATTACTCTCTCTCTCCCTACCTATCTAGTGTATTTCTCTCTCTCTCACTCTATTTCTCTCTCTCTATCCCTCTACCTGCCTACCTACACACTCACTCTCTCCCTACCTACCTACTGTATTTATCTCTATTTCTCTCTCTTTCTCTTGCTCCCCCTTTATCTACCTACCTAACTGCTCTCTCTCTCTCTCTACCTACCTACTGTATTTCTCTCTCTCCCTTTCTATACCTCTGTCTACTACCTACTTTTTTTTAATTTGCCTCTTCAAAACCTTGGTGCTTCTTATACTCCAGTGTGTCTTATACTCTGAAAAATACGGTACTTGGAACCATGATACACACTTCCCCCACCCAAAGAAATACCTAGGATGGGAAAAGCATCCCTTCAATTATCAAAACGTGTGAATTAAATCAGTATTAATAATCCCTATGCCTTTCCTGAAAGTAGAGATAGAAACACTAATGACAAGGTTTTCCTACTTTTCCCCTTAAAAACAGAATAGTAATAATATGTCTTTTTACAACACACAGGTTGCCAGTTATTTCCTCAAAGTTACCTAAAATCCTCTGGTGTCCCCAGGCTCTCCCCCTTCAAGAAAGAATTCAGCCGTTGCCATGCCAATGACAATCCCAGAAGCCTGTGTTCTTATTTTTCTTTTTCCACATATTCACTTGCTAAGAGCAGTGGGGGGAAAATAGAAAATACAAATTGGAGGTTTTCTTGACAGGTGGCAAGTAATATTCATCCAGGAATCTTCTCTCTCTAAATTTGTGTATCCATTGCTTCTTCGTATGCATGCCAACCCCCTCCCCTCTTATATCTACCATAATCTCATGTAAATTAGCCACTATTTTCAGCAAGGCATTACTCTATTGCCTGAAAGCACAATAGATACACAGGATGAACATTCTGCATCCATCCTTCAATGTGCTAAATGCTTTTAGGGCAATAAAAATATTTTAAAATTTCAAATAATTATAAAAACCTTGCTTGCTATTGCATAATTATTTTATAAACCACACAGTATACAACCGTTACTCGTCATGGAGACCATCTTCACACTGTACCATATGGCTAATGACTTCTATTGTGCACCACACCATACTGTGTATTCTTTTCTCATCATACTGTATTGGCTACTGAATGAGTTTGCAGTTAATGTACGTGTTACCCTTTCACTGCATGTTTATTTTATGAGATTGTGGCATCTGTTTTTGGTCTTTGCTCTAAAAGTGGCAGAATTCTGCTTCCAGGACTTGGATATTACCTCAATATTAATTTCCCCAGACAGGCTTAATTTTTTTTTGTTATTATTGGTTTTTTTTCCTCGGTCTATAACTTTTCATCTAAGCTTATTATATCTCTTTCTTTCAATCTAAATTCTCCAAAAACCTAGGTTTATCATTTATTCTCTAGTCAAATTCAAATACATGAACTTCCATCTACCATTTATTTATGTTTGAATCAAATCATTTCAGTTCTAATGCTTTTCTCTTACAGAAAGATACACAGGTCTTTAAATTGCCCAAGCATTAACTTTTTAAACACATTTTTACTCTAAAAATAAAATACGCTATAATCTTCCATAACCAGTCTCCATACATAAGGAGCATTGTGAGCACTTTGTATTTGTCCCTGTTATATTCATGCATTCATAAAAATGTTTTTGCATTATTTACCACCTATTTAAAAATTCAGCAAGAAAAACATTTTTAAAAAATCAAACATATTATAGTTGTGTACTATTGGAGACAATTAGAATGCAAATAAGTCTTGTGGTTTCAACAGTTGATTTGATTTCAGAATTATGAAAAAAACAAAACCAAGTTGGAAGATGACTACTTTTGCATTAGGTTTTCTTTTTACAGAAAAATATAATGCAATGCTTGAATGATCCAGGTTCTTTCTTTAAAATCACATCTTACATGACCCAGGAAACACATCTTCATTCTCTATGATTGCCTCCATTCTTTAGAACTATATCACTCCCCACCTATTATCCCAATATATGATAGTCCCTTAATTCTGCTTGTATTGTGCCATTAAGACACAGCTTTTCCCCAAGGCATCAGAGTCTAGGTGAGCAGAATCTTTTTTTGTTACTTTATTATGGTACTTAGCTACTACTTTATCTTTTGTATTTTATATTTATATATTACAAATATGAAAGTTCATTTTTCTGGTTCATTGCCTGGTTTCATGCAGTGTTCTGCCCAGAGTTACAGTGTTTGAGTTGGATAACATTATAAATCTAGTAAGCAAGTAAATTAATAAATAATATATTCAGTTGTAGGAGAGAGCTTTCAATGTAATCATTTTGTTCCATCATCTTTCAACCCAGATATGGGTTTTTATCCTAACATAGGTATTAAATTGCTTACCAACGCTGGATTATTTGTTATCTGCACTAGTTTGTCAATGTTATAGTAGCTGAGTTCATATACAGTTCTTCAGTTTGATTTCCCATTATTGCAATCCTGCTTTTCCTCTGCCAATATGTTAGCAATGTAGCATCTGGGCTACAGACTATAAATGCTTCGGCCAGCTTCTCAAAGCTGTGCAGTCCAAATATTTCCGAAGGATACTTCATTAACATGATTCTGATTTTGGAGAGGTGTGCATGCTATTTAGAATCTCAAGCACTTCAAATCAGCATATTCCACTTTAAAAATGAGATAGCTGCTTTGAATGAGTTCATAACTTGCAATAGGATATTATCAATTTGAAATGGTTGGATTTAAAATGTTTTGCACATCCCAGGTCTGTGTTGTTGTTTGTGGCTAAGATTCTGCATTGATCTTTCTGCCACCTGAAACCAATGAAAATAATCACTTTTTGGAGAATAATCACCTTTTTTTAACTTTATTCAACATGTTATATGAATGGTCTTGATCAAATGAACTATTTTAATGCCACCCATTAGTTTTACAAAATATTTGTTGAAAATGGGGATGAAAACTATTTGAATTGGATATTTTCATGTCTTATATGAATCCACCAAGATATATAGGGATATAAAATAAAGTCAGCTATTGATCTAAGTGTTAATGTGGAAAGCAAGTGAAGTATATAATTGCATCCTTAATATTCTCTGATGTTTTGTGGCTTAACCCAAGCCATTTAGTTGGTCATGGGCAGGGTGCTATGCAAAATCCCAAATGGGTTGATTACACTCCATTCTATTCCATTTATTGTGCAAATCAAGCAATTGTGCCTGTTTATGCAAACATCTGGCTCCAGTACAAGAAGAGGGAATCTGTGTGCATGTATATCACAAATTGATTTATAATTACCATATTTTTCAGAGTATAAGATGCACTTTTCTCCCTTAAAAGAGGATGAAAATTTGGGTGCATCTTATACATCAACTGTAGCCCCACCCATCCACCGGCCCCCACCCTTTTGCCTCTGCCTCCCAGCAATTTACCTCCTTGCAGCAAATGGGGAAAATGGGGTTTACGGAGGTGGCAATAGGCTATGGCAATACCTGCAGTCTGAAACAGCTGATCATTGGAGGCCCGTGCTGAAACTGAAATTGAAAATGAAATGGGCTGTTTGCTGTTTGCTGCTAGGAGGCAAATTGCTGGGAGGCAGAGGCAGATTTTTTTTTCTTGTGCTAATCAAGCTAAACTGAAATAAGCTGTTTGCTGTTTGCTGCAAGGAGGAAAATCAATAACTAAAAAATGCCTAGAGAATGTTCAAATTATTAGACTTGTTTTTTGAAGGCTGCTTTATTATTGTTCTAGACAACTTAACAAAATGAAGAAGTTTTTAAAAGTTTTTTGTTTGAAGAGGCCCAGTGCTATTGTATCTTTTTTTAAATAGCAGAGGATAACGTATACTTCTAGAAAGCCACTAAAATTTTAATAGCATCCGTACAAGTGTAGTCCAAAATGTAATACCACAAACAGTATATTTCGTTTGTTCTGTTTACTATTTGCTGCAAGGAGGCAAATTGCTGCAGATTTTTCCCCTTGTTTCCCTCCCCAAAAGCTAGGTGTGTCTTATATTCTGACAAATACAGTATATGTTTATTTTTGTCTGTATGCTAATGACAATATATTTCTTGCACGTCATATGAGTTACACGTGCAATATTTGAATCTGAAGTATAGTAGGCAAGGGTGCTTTGAATGAACACCTTTGCTGCAATTTTGGATTTTCTTTAAAGTTCCCTTGCCTTTTGTGGGATATTACTTTAAAGAGCAGCTAACAGGTACATAAGAAAGCCCATTCCATATCTGAGCACCTTTAATTTAATTTACATCTGCTCGCTGCACAGGGAAGGCAAAAGATGTGTTCTTTATTTTCTTTTAATGAAAGCTGTATAGGAAATTAGGTGGCACCAATTTTCACATGATTCAGAATGACATGTATAGAATGTCCCTTAAAAAGGATACTGGTTATTTTTCAGACTAAAAAAAGATTTCACTCCTTACAGATGCTGCAGCAGAATCTTTTTCTGAATTGTTCACAGAAAACTACAAAGAAGTGGGATTATTTTAGTGGATGGCATCAAGTGTTGATTTCCTAGTCATGTGAGATTTGAAACACTTCTTCCAAATATTTTTTAAAGCACACCCAACTGTAGGAGTTTTATTTAACTCTAAACATGATGGATAGTTATAAGAACTATCAAGATGCATGCCGCGATTTCCAAATTTGTTATTATAGTAGTGTTTGTGGAGTAGTGGTAGATTGCTGCCGATTTTACTACTCGTTCGCTTCTCGCATGCTTTGCTGCGTGCACATGCACAGTTCAATGTAAATTGTTCTTCGTGCATGCGCAGAACAATTTACAGTGAACTGTGCATGCATAGTCATTAGAAAACAACATGGCAGTGGCATCAGCAGAAGTGAGGGAACAGGTTCGGGGGCATGGCAAGCCTGGGTCACTGCCAATTCTGTGACCCAGGCTGACCTGAACCGGGCTGAACTGGTAGCAACCCACTTCTGATGTGGATATCACATCACATCAATATCCTGTAGCAACACTGAAATATTCCAGCTACATGACAACTGAAATGATCCAACCCCTCCTATATACTATCTCCAGATTAATAGAATCACTACTGATAGATACATACATTTCAGAGGTGGGTTGCTAATTTTTTTTACTACCAGTTTGGGCACACTCCCACGCATGTTTCTGCACACATGTACTGCTTCTGCACATGCACAGAAGTGTCTGGGCAGGAGGGTGGAGCCTCCCAATGCTGCTACTACTGGTTTGGCCAATCTGGGCCAAACTGGCAGCAACCCACCTCTGATGCATACATACATATACATCCATACATGCACGCACGCACGCACACACACACGTGTGTGTGTGTGTGTGTGTGTGTGTGTGTGTGTGTGTGTGTGTGTGTAGAGAGAGAGAGAGAGAGCCATGGTGGTGCAGTGGTTAGAGTGCAGTACTGCAGGTTACTTCTGCTGACTGCTGGCTGACTGCAATTTGACAGTTCAAATCTTGCCAGGCTCAAGGTTGACTCAGCCTTCCATCCTTCTGATGGAATATATAAAAACACACCCATGCACATATCTATAAAAATCTTTGGCTGATTTGAATACTAACTTATATGTCATAGATAGATGAGAGATAGATGATAGATAGATGATAGATAGATAGATAGATAGATAGATAGATAGATAGATAGATAGATAGATAGATAGACAGACAGACAGACAGACAGACAGATAGATAATGAATGAATGAATGAATGAATGAATGAATGAATGAATGAATGAATGAAGCATTTTGCCAGGTCTTTCACATCAAAATCACCAAAATCTTATAATCTTGGCTTGTGTTGGTCTACCATTAATGCTGATAGATTCTCTCTATCTCTCTTACACACACACACACACAGAGGGAGGGAGGGAGAGAGGACACATTTCATATTTCCTATATACAGTATGTTGTGTAAAAATATGTTTGTCTGGAAGCTGTGAAGTGTTGCAAACTCCCTGGTTTTAGGGTTGCAAATAGAGCCAAACTCCTCAGCTTAAGAAAAAGAAAACTATTGTGGGACATTTGTGCAGCTGTCATGTTTATAAATCCAAAGCTGGTTGGCATATTGCTAGATTGACTTGACTTCTATGAACCCTTCGGATACATAGGCATTGTAGTTGAATGGCTTTCATGTAGCAGGTTTCCTTAATAAGGCATCAATGAAGATGAAAGGAAAGAGTTTAAACCATGACTTCAACTAAGACCAGGTCATGTTGAGCTCATTTATCACTTTTCCTTCTTTATTCCTTTTTTTAAAAAGTGAAGCTATTAAAATAAAGGCAGATGACACTGCTGTCTCTGCTGGAACCCATCTGGTAAAAGTATGAGTCCTTTACTGTTAACAAGTCATTGTTAGTATCTCTTTGCCAAAGTAGCAGAACTTGGAGCTAGGGCAAACAAAAAACCTTTTGAAGGTTCTTGGGGGAATTTAGTTATTCTTTAGCTGAATAAATGCACAATTTGTTTCCACTATACAGACCCTGAAATGAGCTATATCCCAAAAACTATATCCAAACATCTGCAAGACCCTCTATGGGTCAGATATTCTAGTGATGAGATAGTTTCTTCCTTTGAAATTTTCCTACATATGGTTACCAAGGTGTTTGTATTAGGTTTTATTACCATACCATTAAGTTATTTGTGCAGAGCTAAGAAGGATCCTTTGTGATTTCAGCATATAATTACTGCTGAGAAAAAAAGATAGTAATACTACTTGCTTCAGGGTATATTAAACAATGCAAATGTTTTATTTCTTTAAATTTAATTATTAGTGCATCTTCAAATAATTCCTTATTAGAATGTAGAAAATCCGGAGTTTTAGATTAGATTTTCACTTCTACACCCAGTTATCCTTCTGTTTTGTTCCCTGAAAACCCTTCTGTCACCCCAAAAATGTATTCCAGAATGTCTTTCAAAGTTCAAGAGTAGACAGGGTGAGGGCCAGGGGAAACATGCTGTGCTGATTGTTAACTTTTCATTGGCTGACAAGCACAGTTGGATTTAACTTATTATTTCAATGTAAAGCTAAGGTGCAATTTGACCAAGGTGTGAATTAAATATTGGAAAAGAAAAGTTGTCTATGAAAATACAACTATGTGGTTTATCAACCGAACTTATGAACAATGGCAATGTTGCCAAATTATGAGACGCTTGCCAGCGCAAGGAAATACTTCGAATAAAATTTGGTTCTGTAATGATATATTAATAAACATATGGTTATCATTTTCTCTATATTGGAAAGAAGACAAATGCATGTCCAGTTCTTAGATTCATGGAAAACAGCCTTTATGAAAACCAGCTCCAAGATCTCAAAAGGGTTATATAAAATTCTAGTGAAAATATATGACCTCAATATTAAATGAAGGTAAAAATTGCCCTAGCGGGAAGATGGGCAGGATATCTAAAATAAATAAATCAGTATGAAAATAACAATAGGAGCGTTCATTCTTTATTATACTTCCATCTACAAATACTCCCTCAAATTCTGATATGCTGCCTCATCTTGCTGGAGGGTGGGAAGTTCATGGAATGGAATGGAAAAGGAAACAATGCCAGGACTGTATATCAATACTAGCTGTGGTTCCTCAAAAATAGGACCAGGTCTTATTTTATTTTGGAGCCCAAAATAAGCACTAGGACTTATTTACAGGGGTGTCATATTTTCTCCCATATATGGGAGGTTCACTTCTGCTTGCTTGTGGCAGGGCAGGAGGCCATGAGGTGTGCCAGTGCCACTGCCATGAGACAGGGTGTGTGGGGAGATGCCCCATTCACCCACACTGGCTTACCCCAGGGTTTGCACAGCCAGGCTACCCACACTATGATACCTGCCTTGCCTCACAGGTGACTCTAGCAGCCATGTTCAGCAGACCCTGCATGGCTGCTGGCCCACTTCTGCTTGTTCATGGCCACAACAGTACAGGACGCCAAGCAATGGACCATGGCATGAGGCAAGGCAGGTGTCGGGCATCTTTACCACCAACTCACCTCATGGCTGTGACACCATGAGCAACCAGATGGAATGGGCAGCCAGCCAGCTGCTCAGGCTCTTAAATGGGGCTTATTTTGTGGATAAGCCTTATATTAGGCACACAAATAAAAGCATGCTAGATCTTATTTTTGCGATAGGTCTTATTTTCAAAGAAACAGGGTATATATTGCCAATAGTTTATTCAAGGCTTGAAGATCATGCTATCTGCCAAGTTTTCAAAAATCAGATACCCATATTAAACAGAAGTGATATAGGAAAAGCTGGATACAGATAATCACTTTAGTGTAAATGGTAAAAGTATTGTTTTATATTATACAGGAAAATGCAATAGTAAACTATTCCTATATTTCACAGAGAAAACTACTCTGACAGGCAAGATAAATTGAGTAATAGTGTCAGATAGTCCTCTTATCAAATGCTATTGAGGATGAACTGAGGATTTTTTGGAATACCATTGTATTGGTGCTTATGATGTGTCTAGATTAAAACCTTTAGGGCAGTGATGGTGAACCCTTTTTGGCTCACGTACCAAAAGTGGGGGGAGTGCAGGGGGGTCTTGCGTGGGTGTGTCACACTCTTAATGCAATGCACACGACCCAGCACACATGTGTATGCTTCCCCCCTGTGTGCATGTGTGTGGGAACAACGCTTCCCCCCTGCTTTTGGCATGCTTTTCCACTCTCCCCAGGCTCCAGAGCCTTTCTAGCAGCTGAGGGAGGGCGAAAACAGCCTTCCCCGCCCCCACCCAAAGGCCCTTTGGAGACTTCAGGAGCCTGCAGTCTCTGGAGCGTGAAAAACCAGCCCTACAAGCAAACCAGCAAGCAAATTTTGGGAACAGACTGCCAGTTTGCTTGTAAGGCTGTTTTTCACCCTCCTGAGTCTTCGGGAAAAAGGCCCCTACAAACAAACCTTAATTCACTTCTGGTTTGTTCGTAGGGCCATTTTTTGCCTTCAGAAGCTTTCAGAGAAGCCTCCTGAAGGCTTCTGAAAGCTCAGGAGGGTGAAAAACAGCCCTACAGAGAAACCAGAAGTCGCTTCCAGTTTGTTCGTAGGGCTGTTTTTTCCCCTTGGGAGCCTTCATGGAAGCTTCCTGAAAGCTCCGAAGGGCGAAAAAGAAGGCCGAAATCAGCTGGCCAGCGCACACATGCACACTGGAACAGACAGGGCAACGCCTCGCATGCCCTAACAAATGGCTCTGCATGCCACCTGGTGACATCATGACTTTAGGGCATTTATTTAATGATGTTGTCATGCAGGAAAATAAAAGAAAAGTTGAGGTTACAACAGTATATAACATCAAAAACATAGGCAGGGGCTGACCATAAGCAACATCCTGAACTGCTCGTGTGCAGATTCCAAATCAAGCTAAACCAGAATAACACTGCTTTAGTGTTCTACTTTAGGATCATGAACAAGTACATGTATTTTCAAGCAAAAATCAGGAATTGCTTTGAAGTCCTAAACCTCCATGATAGAGAACAGAAGAACTTTGAAATGGAAGAAAGCATTTTTTTTTGTCTGTATGTGCTAAGGATATATCAGGAAACTGGATGGCAGAACAGACAGTGAAATAGCCAAAAAGAGAAGAGAAGCCAAAGCCAAGAAAGATAAAGAAATTCAGGAGGGACTTAACAAAGGATTTCCTAAAGCTCTTAGAAAAAAAATGCCGTATTAGAACCACATCTGTAAAGACCTTTAAAAAGGAAACAGACATATAAAAAACAAAGAAAGTCCTCCAAACAATTTATGAACAGAGGCGGTTCCAACCTCCATGTGGAGCAAAAGGACACCAGTGGACAGATGGTAATTCATTCAAAAATGATCAATCAAATATAGGAATATTTTGAAATTCTGTACAGTGGAATTGTCAGTATCTTATAACATATTTCCTATTTACCAGAAGACAAACTTAGATAATCACTTCAAGCATCAGATCTGATTTTATTCCTGAAGCATTTGATTCCAATTGAGTAGAGTTCTCTTTAAGTTGTCTATTTTCTTGTTCAGTTTGCCATTTTATATACTGGAATAAAGAATAATGCCAACATTATTAAACCTGAGCAGCCTTGTGAATAATATAATTGATGTCTTATCTATAAAAATATGGCAAACCATAAAAAAGGAATCAATATCCCAATGAAACTGTGCCCGCAAATCTGGAGAATGACAATGTCTAACATATTGGTAGAGATCAGTCAACCAACCAAGACCCGCAAATCTGGAGGAAAAGAGGCTTAACCAAGTATGCAAACTATTGTACATTATTCCTAATTTTAGTTGCTAAAAATCCAGTGTAGATTTGAGCTCTGTCTGGAAAGCGGATACCAGATTATGCATGCTGGATAATTGAAAAATAAATAAATAATATTAATAAGAAATAAACATAGACTTCATTTATTTATAGAAAGGCCTTTAAGTGTGACAATCATATCAAGATTTGAAATATTGTGAAATAATTTAAGATGTTAAATATTATTAGGAAAATTGGAATTCTCAGGACATGAGATTGTCCGAATGACAGCCTATATGTAAGATAGTAGGCCACAGTCCAAATAAAATGTAGCAGAAGAAACTGAGTCCAGGTTAGAAAAAAAGTAAGAAAAATAAAATAATTCAACCTATATGCTCTTGTGTGTGTATGTATATATTTCTTGAAGGAGGCAGGATTGGAAGAAGATGAGAACAGTTTCAAGATTTGGGGAGAAAGAAACATCAATAGGCTGCACCATGTTAATGACACTACTTGGATAGCTGAAAATGCAAATGATCTGTAAAATCTAGTCATAAAAGTGAAAAGGTGGAGTGAAAAGAAAGAACTAAGATTAAATACAAAAAATACTAAACTAATGGCTATAGCAACTAGACTTAACACTGACAATGAAAATAGTAAAGTGGTAGATAGCTTCTGACTTCCAGGATTGACGAGAAATCCTAGAAGTCAAAAGCTATCTACCACTTTACTATTTTCATTGTCAATATAAAGTCTAGTTACTATAGCCATTAGTTTAGGATCAATAGTATCAATAGTAAATGAAATAACAGTCAAGCAACAAGCTATGGGCTACCTTTTGGAGCACTTAATGGGCTAACAATGAACAACTTGGAAAAGATATTCAGTTACAATATAGGGCCTTTACTTACAAAGAACAGAATCATGAGCCGCAGTGGTGCAGTGGTTACAATGCAATACTGCCGGCTACTTCTGCTGATCACCTGCTGCCAGCAGTTTGGCAGATCGAATCTCACCAGGCTCCAGGTTGACTCAGCCTTCCATCCTTCTAAGGTGGGTAAAATGAAGACCCAGATTGTTGGGGGCAAGGGGCTGATTCTATAAACCACTTAGAGAGGGCTGTAAAGCAGTGTGAAGCGGTATACAAGTCTAAATGCAATTGCTATTGCTATCATGCAGAACCATGTAAACAAAAATTGTTTATATAGGTGTCATGTAAGAAAAAATTAGGAATTAAATGTTTGTGAAAATTCAAAAGTTGCAGCAGGTAGCCCAGTAATTCAAAGTGTATGGTAGTATGGACACAGATGAGCCATGCATTGGTTTTTTCCCCTCTATTGTTTATTTATGAGGAAGAAGGTATCTGGAACAAAAAATATTTTAAAATGGTGTTAAATATTTTTAAGGTTATTTCTCAAAACAACTATATGTACACTTCCATTGTAGTATTGTAGTATATTTGCCACTAATTTTAGTTGGGTGTTGGGTGTGCACATACACAAAATTCTCATATAGCTTTCTGTTACCTAAAATTGGGGCAGGGGTACCTTAATTTCTTAGACTCCTGGATGTGGATTTATGATTCTAGGGGAATTTGCAGAGATAGCAAAAAAAAATTTAATAAGATAACCATAGCCACTTAATCAAAGATTCAAAGCCCCTTTTAGTTGCAACATGGGTTTATGATTATACGAGTACAGCTGTCCTGATTTTTTTAATGCTCTGTGTGAATCTTTAACATACCTAGCAGAAGTTTTATTTTCTTTCTTTAAACAAATGACTTGTTCCTTAAGCTAGTCTGAAAGTGGTTTTCAAAGTGGTTTGTAATCTAATTTCATAACTGAGTTTAATTGAGAAAAGATCCAAAACCTGCCTGAAAGGTACAATTTTTAATATCAAAGTGAAACAACAAATATATATTAAAACCATGAATGCCAAATAAATATATAAGGGAAGCAATTATAAAATCAGTAGAATGGTAGATCTTATGCTTCAAAAAAAGTCTAATATTACACAACAGAGAAACAATGGCATATCTGATCCTTTAATGGTAAGGAGTTCATATGGGTTTTAATCCACTATTCATAACTGACTTTAGGGGCAGTGCTCATATCTGTTTCTAGGTCATTGTGGCAGTGCTGTCAAAAGACGTTTCTGTGGTGCAGATCATGGAGCATAAGGTGAAACACAGAGTGCTGTTATTTTCCACTAAAGTGGTACCTATTTATCTATTCACATTTGCAAGTTTTCAAACTGCTAGGCTGGCAGGAAGTGGAGAGAATAATGGTAACTCATCCTGTTGTGTGGCACTCAGGTCTCAAACTTGGGCTGTTGACTTTCCAGCTTAACCACTTAGCCATCACATACCCCCGAATTCTTTAGTGCGACAGTCAGAGTTGTCCATACCAGCTATTGGAAACCCAGAAGATGCACATCTGGTAGTGAAACCTCAAAGAAACTATAAGAGGTAATAAATGGTCCAGATACATGGCACTCATAACACCACTTCTACATGAGCTGCATTGATTATCTCTGTGTCTCCAGGTGCAATACATGGTGCTAGTGATTACCTATAAATTATTATTTATTTTCTGGTTGTATTGCTAATTGGCCAAGTATCTTGCTCCTGTGTATGATTAATCTGGATGTTTCTAGAGTTTTTACTGTTTTATTGTTTTAAAATGTTTTTTAGTATTTTTATTTGTAGTGCTGCCCAAAGCCATCGATCGAGATGGGCAGCCATAGAAATTGAATAAATAAATAAATTAGCAAAACAGTTGCAGTGTTATGCTGGCATATGAATATTCCAGTTTGAGTTCCTACTTTGTTGTGAAGCTTTGTGCAACTCACTAGCCTCAGCTTAGCTTACCTCTTGCCAAATATGTACTGCTCTAAATAACATTAACAAAGAGTAACATATAACTGCAGCCAATTGTAACGGGCAGAAGGAATAACCTAAAAGAAGAGCTGTTACCAAGATAATGGTCAGATAAAGAAACCTGAGGTTAGGACAGGACTATAACCTGAGAAAACAACTCAGAGAACATTTTCTACAGTTCTCACAAAAATACAGTACAAAACATAGGGGGAAACGCATTCAAACACACAATATTCTGTTAGCATACTGCAATCTTTTAATTAAAAAATAGTATTGTCTTGCTTGGTTTCCTACTGTGAAAGTCTAAAGCTGTTGTGTATTCAATACCTTATTACATGGAAACTTTAATCTTAAATATGGATTGTCTCTTCTCAGTCTATTAAATCTGCTTATTTGTTAGATTTATATTCTACCTTTTATTCAGAAACTTCAATGGTCAAGAGCTTACCTGAACCTTGGACTCCTGATACCAGTGCAATAACTTAATTCTCATACCACACTGGTTAATTTATATAATAAATTTTTCCAGTATATATGAAATGCTATAATGGTATCTCACAAAAATATATAATTACTTATAGGATACAGGAACTTTTAAAGGAAAGAAAAGTCTTGCCAAGAACAAGAAACCTTTAAACACAGTCCTGCATGTAGTTAGCTCAGTGGGATATCATTTGAAGCAGGATGTGAATAACTAAGAAGTGCCTTCAAAGAGTAACAAAGACAGTCCTTCCATATCCCTAAATCAAATATTCAGAATACCAAAGGAAATTCCTTAATCACTTATAATGACGCTGATCATGCCTGGGCCTGAAGAGAGATGGAAGAAAAAATGAAAAGTATCTTACATAGTTTTCATAGATACATGAGAAGTTCACAGACAACATTGTTGGAGGGGTTAGCTGTAATAAATTTAATGAAAGAAATTAATACCCATCGCACCACTATTAAAAGAGCCAAGGTGGCGCAGTGGTTAAATGCAGCACTGCAGGCTACTTCAGCTGCCTGCAGTTCTGCAGTTCGGCTGTTCAAATCTCACCGGCTCAGGGTTGACTCAGCCTTCCATCCTTACGAGGTGGGTAAAATGAGGACCCGGATTGTTGTTGGGGGCAATATGCTGACTCTGTAAACCGCTTAGAGAGGGCTGGAAGCCCTATGAAGCGGTATATAAGTCTAACTGCTATTGCTATTGCTATTTTTCAAAAGAAATTCTTATCCAGAGCATAATTTTTCCTCCTATCTGTTCTGACCTTAAAGTCTTTAAAATAATTTCATGCTGTTCTATTGGTATACATTGAAAGATTTATTTTGCCAACCTTGGCAACCAGGAAGCACTTAAAAGTGATCTAGCAGATTTCCATTCTTAGAAAAGATTTGTGGTACACGTGACTGGAGAAGAATAAACCACTTCTGCTGCATTTGGATAAAAGTAGATAAGGGAAGAAATAAATGGGAAGAACACCCAGTTTTGTGAGTAAAAAATTACTTGTTTTCCATTCAATCTTGTTGTACCAAATCTAGATTTCAGTGGAGCTGATTTCTATTAATAAAGCATGCCATATGGCTGCTGGAAGTCTTTGTTGCCGCACTATATGAAAGATGCATATCCCGATTCAGTACCTGGATCTTCATTCAGAAACCCTGCTGCAGTATATTGAAGTTATGATTTTAAAGGCTAGGTTCAGAAGTGCCCACATCTGCTTATGTATTCCAGTGAAAGTCCACAAGACTTTCATGTACTCTTCTGCCTGTTGGGCTTTCAGCTCCTACAATCAAATCGGAAAGGGGAGGGGGAAGCAATCCTGCATGGCTGATTATTACCATAGGTTCAATCTACTGCAGTTCCTAACAGTCTTCAATGAAAGGAACTGAGTTAGTACTTGTGCAGTGCTTGACAAATGTAACCCTATTTTTCCCCCTGGAGGACTTTCTGTGTGAGATATTTCCTTTTAAAAATATATAACGTCAAAGTGAAACATTGAATATTAGAGATGAGGAATGTGCAAAAATGTAGAAGCCTGGGGCCTACACACCAGCTGGCCTTGATGCTTTTAGTGAAAAACTGCAGATGGATACATTCCCTCCCATGTATCTTTTCTTTTACTTATTGGAAATGTTGTCTCTTTGCTAGAAACAAAAAATAAAGTAGATACATGCCTGAATAATTGAGAAACTGGAAACACCCCCAAATCTTCACTTTTTCACAAATCTATGCAGTTATATCTCCATCTTGTCTGATAAATGTATTGCTGTTGACAGATTTCTTAAGTAACTGAAAGACCAAACCGAACCCATGATATGTTGGAAGTTCAAAGCTTGAGATGCCTGACAATTAAACATTTTTTGCATGCATTGGACTCAGATTGTTTAACTGATTAACTGAATGTTTTATGGATGGTTTGCTGAATGAAAATGAACCCATACTATTTGCCTTATAGCTTTAGGTCCCAATTTTATATAATGTTCTGTGTTACGCATAACTCTCTACATAGTAGCCTGACTTTCACTTCATTTTTAATTCCTAGTTCTGAGAAACTATCAAGACAGAGGTGACTTGACTTGATTATTCAGTATTTCATCATGGCATTTTAGAGTCCAGTTATCTGACTTTCTGTTTCTTCTGTCGTCAGAGTCTGACAACAATTTTTTTTAAAGGAGAGGGAAAAATACCTAAGGGCTGATTTCCCAGCAGGTGCTGGATCAAGCAAGTCTTGTGTTTTGTTCCTTTGGGAAACCTACATGGATCACAGGATCCCCGTCCTTTGGATGACCTGTAGTTAAATTGTGAAAGGTAGGCTCAATTTATTTCCATAGATAAACAAAGATTATATGACATATGTGTAACTATGAATAAGGAATGATTTATTTGAGTTGGTTCTCCTTCTGACTCTAGTAAGTGCAGTTTGCCTATGGAGCAAAATGATTGAAAATGTGCAAAACATTTTTGCCAAAGATAATTATAAAAGCATTTTTATTTAAATATCAAATGTCAATTACTTCACTTTTATCTTTAACCAGACATAATGATCTGAACTGGTGGATGGAGACAAGGAAGTGGGAATGAATATCATAGAATGATTTATTTACTTGATTAGACTTTATATGTTATCTCTTGTATATAATAATTCTAGCTGACAAAATAAAATCAATAAAATAACAATGTAAAAACACTTCATACCCTTTCCCTCAGGGCACATGATAACCCTACTCTATATTTATTTGCTCATCCCATTCTAGCCCAGTACTCAAAGGAAGAGCTAGGTCCTCATCCTTCTGTATGAAAGAATTTGGCTATTGGGTAGAATTGGGATAGCATGAGAAGGGACACTTCTGAGATCCCACCAGATGGCAGAATTTGAAGGGAAGGACTTGCAAAGAATCTGCATCATGAAGGGCTTTACAGATGAAAATAACCACCTTCAATTGCAATTGGAAAGCAACTGAAAACCAGTGCAGTTTACACAACCGAGAAATAACATGGACAACATGGGGCACTTCGAATTGCGGGTGGTTTCTAATTTGGACCAATTGTAGTTTCTGGGTGGTCTTTAATTCAGTCTCTTTGAAAGCAGATTGCAGTAATTCAGATGGATTGTGACTGAGACATGAACAAATATGCCAAGGCGTCCAAGTTGCACGATGACAAAGTAAGATCATTTCACTTTATTTGCATCTGCTATTCTGTATCATTATTTGAAAACTTTGTCTATTTCCTAATAAATTTAAATTGATACATTCAGACTTTGAAAACATGTTGCCATTATCAGTTATTACCTTGAAAATAATAGTTGCCACAAAGGGAAGGTTGAGACAGAATTTCCTTTGAGGGCTGGATTCAATTTTTTAACCACCTAAGTAGATTTAGGGACATAGAGTTTAAGTAAGGTAAGTCATTCCCCTGGGAGAAAGCTAGACTGATCAACAAAAAAACAATCCGATTTAAAAAAAATGTTTAAAAAATGCCTCCTCCTGCACAAGAACACACAATATGTGCAGGAATAAAGTTTTGTCTTGAATAGTGTACAACAGTATATAACATAGATAATGTGTGAAAAACATGTGTACCAAAGGTATAATCCTCAGACCTATCAGCAACTCTTTCCCAACCCATACAGTTTCTTGGGGTTGGAGAATTTAAAGGAAAAGTCTGCAGAGACTTATGACCAGAAGCACTTTGCTGCAGATTTGCACCAGTTCGGGTGAACCAGTAGTGGCGGCTGTGTGAGGCTCTGCCCACACACCCAGATCTCATCACAGACCTTCTGCACCTGTGCAGGAGGTTCTGCGCATGGCCAGACATACCGCATGCATGCGCGCTCCCACTACCGAACCGGTAGTGAAGATAATAAGATACCATTACTGCTTATGACATTAATTTTTGTCCTGTAAAATCTTCCACCTGTCCCAAACTAGGATCACTTTGAATCTGCTGCCAATCATTTTTGATGGACAGTCATTGACAAGGCATGCAAAATCTGTGCTGCTACCCTGAAGTTAAAGAAGCTTCCACATTGTGATATAAGAAAGTATGAGAAATGGGACCGGGGGGCGGAACCTGTTGCCGAGGAGAGCTCAACCGAGCTCCTCTCAGAGATCTGGTCTGTATATCTAAATAAGATCATAGATATCACCCCTTTTTGGCTAAGAAAGGGGCAGGGAGTAGCTCTATGTGCTAGGGTCTATTCGTAATCCATAGCCTTTCTCTTTTTTTTTGGCTGTGGACAGAGATTAGACCCAGCGTGAGCGGAGCTTTTATCTCCAGCCAGTTCTTCTCAGCTGCCTTTTTTGCAGCCCCAGACAGGCGAGCCCCCCCCCCCCCATGACAAAGCAAAGTTGTTTGAAGCTAGGATTAATACGGGCGGATCCCACTCCTGTGAGATTTATGCTTTTATTACTATCTTAAATACCAGCACCATTTGTCTTAGAGGCGTCTTTGTTTAAACGGACTTCAAAATGGCGATTTCTCTCCGTTGGTGATTGATAGGGGATGTACTTAGCCGGTTTTACCTTCCTGCAGCCCGCTCCTTAACAAAATAATTTTTATTTTTTTTTTGGAAACAGAGGGGAGCGAAAGCGCTGTTTATTTGTTTATTTATAATGGCACCCAGGTCAAAATCGAAGCGTCTCTCTACAAATGTGCCTAAAGAATCTAAAGAATTTATACTGGAATCGCAGCCCTTGTCTCCTACACCCTCTACTGGAGAATTTTTAACACAGGAATTTTTCTTTCAAATGCTCAATGATTTTAAACAAGAAATTAAGGAATTTGTATTGGAGCTATATGATGATTTAAAGTCTAAAATTGACCAAATGAATATGTGGAATGATCCATGCTATTTAATTTTTATTAGAAGGGAAAGCTTGGTGAAATTATTTTGAGTTAGATTTTAAATTAATGTCTGCATAAATTTGATAGTGGTAAATATCAGAGAAGCAAGGGATGAGGGTAAAATGCATGCGGAATGATTTACGTATATTGGTGGGGTGATATTGAATGTATATATGTAAAAGGATGCAAAATGATTTATGTTGTTTAAATTCTGTTAGAAGGGAAAGCTGGACGAGATTATTTTTTAAAACAGAAGGTTAACTGATTCTTGTTGAAAGTATTATTTGAATATGTGGAATGATCCATGCTATTTAATTCTTATTAGAAGGGAAAGTTTGGTGAAATTATTTTGAGCTAGATCTTAAACTAATGTCTGCATAAATTTGATAGTGGTAAATATCAGACAAGCAAGGGATGAGGGTAAAATGCATGCGGAATGATTTACGTTGTTTAAATCCTATTAGAAGGGAAAGCCGGTCGGGATCATCTTAAGATAGAATGTAAACTGATTTTTGTGTAAAGTAATACTTGATCCACGCTGCTTAAATTTTACTAAGAAGGGAAGGTTTGGTTAGATTATTTTGAATTATTGTTTGAAAATAAGGTTAAGAAAGATTATTTACGCTGTTTAAATCCTATTAGAAGGGAAAGTTTGATTATTCTTCTGTAAAGTAATATCTGAATATGTGGAATGATCCACGCTCCTTAAATTTTACTGGTAGGGATTACTTTTGAGCTAGACTGTATATTGATGCCTATACAAATTTGTATAAATGTTTATCTGAATACAAGGTTAAGGAAGAGGAACGGGAGAGTCTACAGGAGGTTGGGGTAAATAACAAAGAAGCAAGAGACGAGAATAAAATATAGATAGAATGACTTACACTATTTAAGTATATATAAAGATGGGGGGCTGAGCTTAACACAAAGAGTTCTTTTTCTTTTTTTTCCTTTTTCTTTTTTCTTTTTTCTTTTTTCTTTTCTTTCTTTTTTCTTGTTTTTTTTTCCTTTAATATATTACTTTTATTTTTAATCCATACGAACACAAGATACTTTAGATACAAGGCAGTGCCAGGTGTGGGCCCTGGGAAGTCGGGAGGATTAGGGATGGGGATTTATGGGGGGTGGGTGGGTGGGTGTTAACATAGTCTCAATAAGAACAAGAATGCACTTATATACGGTTGTTGTTTTTTTTCTTTTTCCCTTTTTTTTTTTTCTCTTTTCTTTCTTTATATTTTTTTTCCTTGGTTTATTTTACTTTTTATCAGATTAAACAACACTTGAATAAAGGCATACACCAAGGAGGGAGGTAGAGGGAAAGAAGAGGGAGGAGTAAGGAAGGCGTAAGGGGAATGTAAGGAGGGCGTGTTGGGAAGGGGAGAAGGAAGGCTGAGGGGAAAGGGAAGTAGGAGGGGAGTGTTAGAGGGAGGAAAGGAAAGTTGGAGGGGGTAGATGGGGTGTATGGAGGATGGAAGTGTCAGGTGGGGTTGTGAATGATGAGTTGTGTTTTCTTTTTTTATTTTGTTTTATTTTTTTATCTTTTTTTTCTTATAGCAAATACCCTGTATATAAGTGATTGTAAAATGGAATGTGAAAATGAATAAAATATTTAAAAAAAAAAAAAAAGTATGAGAAATGAAGGTTTTGTGCAACATTCCTCATTGGAAGTGGATGTTCCTGGCTGTCATAAGCTACACAAAAGTTATCTGGATAACACAAAGGTTTCATCGATGTTCAGGTGGTCTTTCCTATATTGTAAGGGGTTCCTTTAAAAACAAATCTTGTTACAATTATCATTTCCTTTTTAAAAGGCAGAACTAATGCCATCATGTGTTAGTATTGGAGAAGCAGTGGACTCCAGTAAAATATGATAAAGGTGTTTGATAACCACATGAAGCTGTAGATTCTCAGGTTGTCCATACCTGTTCTTTATTGTCTCTATCTCACTTTTTTTGCTAAATGGAATGATACAGGGCAGAAAAACAAAGCATATTTGAAATTGCAGTTTCTTTATCTGGCCTACACCATCTTGTTCCTTTCCTCAACTATAGACTCCTTCTACTTTCCTGAGGATAAAACAAACTAATCATAACTGAGGAGTGGCACTGAATATTAAGTACAACATAATTTCACAGATGTTTCTAGACAGGTTTTAGGGCAGGGCAGAAAATAAAATCAGCATGGTATTGTCATTCATACCAAGTACAAACTAATTTCTGGTTTAGGAACCTGTACAAGGAACATAAAGAAGTCAATAGACATCAGATTGTTTCCTGTTTCTGCTAATATGAATTTTACAGTTATCAGTTTTGATGTAACTAAATCAATAATTATGAGGTTCATTTTCAGAATTAGTCTTGCATCCTTATATAACACAAACACACACACCTGTCAGAAAGAAAATAGAAGGTATCCTTTTCTGCTTTGAACACAGATTCTAATTTGTATTCTCTCTTAAGCCTATATGAGATAGCTTGAGTTTGTCTCAGCTCTTTCAAGTTTTCATGTCAAGATGAGGAGGCAGCATGATTCTCTTCAAGAGGACATTTTGCATTGCACTATCCATGTACAAAAATATATTTTGGCTATCAGAACTGCCAGACAAGACTTTGGAGCAGCTCAAGTCAAAGCACCATAGCTAGTTCACTTCAGGGCAGGCGGCTTCAGAGAGCAGTTTCAAAGGGCTGTTTTGCACAACTTTTGTCAAAGTGAAGCACCCTTTGAAGTTTACATAGCCCAATCTCTGCAAGAGCTTGTTCTTTATAATTTTGAAATGCTACTTCTGAGCATTCATTAAGCATTCCTGTTTTTCTGTCTTTTCTTAATTAATATGTATCTGTGCATAGGGAATGGGGGTGTGGGAGAAAGAGAAAGAGTTATAGTACCATTATGTTAAAAATGTAGATCTGCTAGTGGAATTTATTTGGTGACATTTGGCTCATAAAGAAAAAAACACTGTGCCTGAAACTGAAAACAAACTTTCAAAAATGAAGAGGAATGCTAATTAAAAGACCTGACCTTAGCCACAAAGATTTAGTGATCATTGCCTTTCATCAAAGAATCCTGGAAGGGCTAACTGTGTAAGACTAAAATTTCCTTATAATTATTATAAATAACTGGAGTTACAAAGTTCTTTGGAAATATATAGTATGACATTTACAAAGTAAGCTAAATATTCCCTTTTTGTAAGTGATCTTAGAAGTTTACATGGTGTCCTAGCTTGATATCAAATAGTCCTTCAAAATTTCAAAATAGTTGTAAGTCTAAGCAAAAATACCTAGAAACTACACATATCTACACATATTTATACATATGTATTTACATAGCTGTTTCCAAGTCTCTTGCCTTAGGGTGACATCTCTGTCTAAAATGCATATTATTTAGGAGTGGTATACATAATGATATAAATATTTTTTAAAAGCTGCTATACTTGTTCCTTAGGTGCAAAGTCACTTAAAGATGATCACACTGTTGTCATCTTAAATTCTTCAGACATGTCACTGTTTTATTTGTTAAAGTGCTTATTTTTTTTTGAAAGCTGATATTTCAAGATGAGCTAAGCCAGTTTTGAGCATATCAAGGAAGATGTCCAAATTTCAGCAAATAGCATGCTAGATCATAATTTGAGCATCATTTCTTCATGCAGAAACAGTCCATCAAAACTCATGTTTGGATGATTTTATAGACATATCCTCACAGTTTTATTGGGAACAGTATGGAAACAGTATGGAAATGTTTTATTATTGCTGCCATTTAAAAAAAAACTTTTTCCAAACTGGTTTACAACCAGATGTTTCTTAGCAATCTCCCATCCAAATATTAACCAGATCTCACTCAGCTTAGCTTTGTCTTTTTTATATCTGCTAGTTCAACCTATATAATATTTTCTTAGTAAGCAGAACAGGTTCCTAAGAAAATAGAACTTTACTAAAACTGTCCTAAGCTATATGTCATTACTCTGAGTTCACAACAGATATATATTCATAATAAAAATGTCATTTCATTAGAGGTTCACATAATCCTTCTGTCTTATTTTATAATTCATTTTCAGTAAAAAGTTTGCACATTAAGCCAAGTAATTCATAGGAAATTAGAACAGCAATTGCTTTTTGCATTAGCTATTCAGAACAAGTAAGAAGAGTAGAAGAACATATCACTTTGTATTAGATAGGTCATATGGGAGACCAACTGTTCTAATATGGAATCTAATAATAGCAAATCTTTTAGTTACTTCTAGGGTATCATTATTAAAATGTCAACAATTTTAATCATGGTTGTCTTTAGCAAATACCATAAATATTAAATTACATGATTAATACATCAGAGTTTATTACCTTATGTCAGATGAAGTAGGTGTGTAATAAATCAATCCCTAATGTTGGAAATAGTTGGAAGTAAATGTCATTCCAAACCACTCCCGTTATTTTTTGAATGTATTTTTAAAAGCAATAGGATCCTCAGAATTTCACTGTACTGTTGTATTATGTGTTAATAAAAAGGTATCTTAGCTAAATATTAGCTATTGTGGTAATAATACAATAAATACTTGAGGGCATATCTACAGGGCACTTGGCATTAATTACTGATTTCAGAAGCAGTGCAACCAATGTGTTCACTTGGAACAGGTATCTATATATAGAAAAGGCAAAAGGAACTGGTTATAGAATGACATATACACACAGAAACACAAACACAGACTTTTCAACTTTTCCGTAATAAATAATGTTATGAACCAAGGAATGGAATGGGACTGGATCAGAATATCATATATCGCCTCCATATTTAGGTTAGTCTACAGGATTGGGTAGAGAGGTAGTGATTCAAAAGGTGTTATGTTTTTATTTGTGGGATCCTCTTCTGAAACTAAATTGGGTGGGAGGTAATTAAGGCTGAGATCTAAATTCAGGACTGCTGAGATAATAATACAATTGTGAATTTAGAATCTAATATTATGACTTAAATATATTTGGGAGGCTTCTTTTGACTTCTTTGTAAGGGAAATACCTGGAAAAGTGGGTAGGAAAAATGCAAGGAAAAGTTATGTAAAATTTAATGGGAATTTCAACAGATCAGGTTGGAGGGCATTTCTGAGACATAGGCAACATGTTTACACCATGCTATCCTCCTACAGTTAGTGTTTCAGAATGATTAAATAATATTTCTATTATTTATCTTTTTTTAAAGTAAAGGATAACCATAAATTCAATTAAGCCAGGATAAAAACTGGAAAAGAGGGAGAAAAAAGACAAAATATACAGACGCATAAAAAATAGTTTAATTATACCAACCAAAACCACTTGAAAACCAATCTAAATATCACTGATTAGAGAAACGGGATTAATTTCCCATTCACAAAGGGAAAAAGGATGGATACCATAGAATAAATAGAGTGGAACATGAAGTCATTTCTCCACTGGCAATGGGAAATTGCAACTGGTGTTCCTACAAAAAGCACCAAGGCTCCTGAGATTATTTTTAATGTATTTCTTATAGAAAGTTCTAGACTATAGAAAAGCAACATGAGACCTAGGGCTGAACGATTCTTTGTTTTAAGGTCCTAAAGCTCCTACTTGTAAAAAATCAGAAACCAGCTTCCTTCCATTTTGAGATAAGAATATCCAAATATTTCAATTTAAACCTTACAATTGGTTTAACACATATAAAAATGAAAATAAAATCAACTTCAAACATCCCTAAAAAACCATCCTGTTCAACTTCACGTGTCTTACATGGCTCTATATACTTTATAGCCTGCCCTTATTAAAAAAAGACCATTGTGCTTTGCATCCAAAGCTGCTCTTGCATGAAAAGAATGATGTTTGCATGTTAGACATGCAAATATTTAACTGTGTCTTTTTTAGGTCCTTTATCAGGAACATGGTATAAAATTATGTGGTTTGGAAGAAGCATGATTATTCAAAAATTATATCAGATGTTTCAATCACAAATTTTTCCATTTTCTAAATCAATATATTTGCAGGCAGGATCCTGTTTCAAAATAGTAATAATAATTAGCATCATTGAGCGATAGCTTTTGTTCTTTTTCCCCAAGAGACTAATATTCCTAGGAATGTTTATGTCAAGGCTGCTTCACTTAATAACCAAGAAAGAAACCACTCAACTTCATTTTGCAGAATTAAGAGTACTTTTACTGGTTATATGTAAATAGAAGCTAAGCAAAGCTGGATCTGAGCAAAAGCGTGCGCAAGCATAGATATGTGTTCTGTCCCCCCTCCTTCGCTCGTTCACAGATGACAGGCAGACATAGTTAAAAGGAAATAACTTTATCAGCCTTGGCTCATGCTGGCTGCGAGCCCAAAAATAAACATAAATAAAGTCTCTGGCAAGAAGATAATAGAATGCAAAAACAAAGATCTCTTACAAAGCAAATCACTTCTCCAAGTGTCTCTTTGAATCAGGGTTACAGAAAGCAAATCACTTATCCAAGTGTCTCTCACAAACAAACCACGACCGATGAACGATGAACGTTGACTTCTGCAACCAGGGCATGGCACCATCAGTCCTTTTATCTCCAGAAGACCACACTAACGAGCCCCAGCTGCATTGTTATTCCTGCATCCCGACTCAACTCACAGCAAACTTTTGCTGAGTCACAACAGATATCAATGCATGACCCATTCCCCTCCCCTTGGTAACCCCAGCCCATAGTCCAATCAAATTTCCCCACAGGCGTCATGTGGAGACATCTTCAAAAATCATCATCAGGTTGGTATGCCGGACAGTTGGCCTTGGCGGGAAAGTCCTCTCCCTGCCACATGTGCAGTAGATGGTGAAAACAACTCCCTTTTCACAGTCCTCCTGTACAGAATATTTCCCACACCCAAATACCATGCCCCCCTCCCCGTTTCAATGGCAGCCCTGCAATCATCAAAATATCTGTGCACATTTTTAACCAATTTTTATTTTATTCATTGAAAAAACAATCTGTCATATAAGATGATGATAACTGAAAAAACAATAGGGTGTGATTTTTTTTATCAAGTATTTTCTTCCCTTATAAACAGATTCCACAGGGAAAAAAGCATTTTAAAAATTCCAAGGCAGATTCATATACAACATTACTTTTTATATCTTTCTAGAAATCTCCCCAGTTAAGGAAAGAGTGTTCCTAAAGAGCCTGGGGTATCACTGCACCTGCTGGAGTGATCCCTACTTCCTTGCTTAAGAGGCCCCTAGAGAAAACAGAGAAAACAATACTTCCGTGGTCAAAGAAGCTCTTTTTTCAAGCATATCTGTCAAGAGGAAGTTGAAGGTTGACTCAAGGAACTCTCTCATGAATTATCTCCTGGGGAAAAAATCTGGAAGGTACCGAACAAACAAGGCTTTTCATCTTGCAAGTATATATAAAAAGAAGAATGAAGAAGTTGCTTCTTCTTCCTCTTCTTTAATTTTTCCTTTTAGGGCAAAGGAAATCCGTCCTAGACTTTCTGACATGAAAAAGATAATACTACAAAAACTGCCAAAAATGTGTCTTCTTTTTTGCAGCTAATGATAGTGTTGGTCTACAAAAAGAAAAGCAAAAAGTAATTTTAACAATGTTGGCCTATAAAACAAAAAACTAAACCGGCACTATCAGCACATTGATTTTTTTAGACAGGATTCAGTGCAGAAAGAAGAAAATAAATGGAAGTCTTAAATGAAAAAGGGTAAGAGAAATAAAGTGAGGAGCAGGAGTTACATATGGGAATATCACAATCATGGAGTATAAAAGATAAGAAAGAACTGTAATAATGGGGTACATGAGCATTTGACCACAAGCCTAGTCCCTTCTCAATGTTGATTTTTCTCTCTCAATTTTAGGCAGTTTTACCCATTTCCTAAAAAACTATTTTAAGCAAAGACTTAAAAGCACAACATTTATTTATTTATTTATTTATTTATTTATTTATTTATTTATTTATTTATTTATGTATTTTTATTTATTTATTTATTTATTTATTTATTTATTTATTTATTTATTTATTTATTTATTTATTTATTAGACTTATATACCGCTTCATAGGGCTTTCAGCCCTCTCTAAGTGGTTTACAATTTTTTTTAGCAAATTGGGTCAGCAACTTGCCCCCACAGTCCGGGTCCTCATTTCACCCACCTCGGAAGGATGAAAGGCTGAGTCGACCTTGAGCCGGTGAGATTAGAACCACTGAGCTGCAGATCACAGTCAGCTAAAGTGGCCTGCAGTACTGCACCCTAACCACTGCGCCACCTCGGCTCTTCAACATGCTAGCCTTGTTGCAAACATGCTAGGCTTGTTATCATTATCATACATATTATCTTGGTTTACTTTGTTTACTCATTGTGTATTGTACTCTTTAAAGACAGTCCATCTGATGTTATAACTCTATGTAGCATGCAAACTATAAAAAAATTGATTTCTTCGGTATCCAAATCAAGCATGTTGGAGAAAGGCAACCAATAACTAATTTAGAGCAACAAATCTCTGTTCTACTTCTGATTAGCTCAGCATCTAAATAAAACTTTACCGAATAAAAAATGTGGCTGTAATCTATAACTGGATAGCGACACAATATCAGTACTAGGTTTTTCCTAATAAAATAGATTGCAAATTATTTTTCAAGGATGATTTTATTCTTTGTTTCTTTATAGGAAATCAGATGAAGTCCTTCTATCCAAATCCCACTGATTTCCTGTGTAAGTCTTATAAATAGTATTTAATTCTAAAATGTTAACAAGCACATTTATGGCCTAAATTATTTAACCGCATATAATAACACCATACTGTGTTTTTTGCTAGGGCTCTCTCAGAATCCTTACCATTTATCATATGTTGTCTGTCTTTTTTTTTTCTACTCACAAGCACAGCATGAAAAAACTTCATTTCACATTGAAACATCACAATGTGAAATAGTGTGATGAAATGAGTCACAGAAGGAGAGTTTGTGTTATACTCTGGTAAACAGTTGGTCTCCAGGAATAATATTTTATGTTGTGACTGATATATTAGTGGCAAATCCTAATATATGAATAATCCCAAAGCAGGAATTTCGCTTGGCTGGACTATGTATATATACATTAAAAAATTACAAGTGATATGGCAAATGAGGAGGTATAACCCAAGCTGGATCTATAAATTCAGGCACTGTTACAGTAAATTTTTGAAAAATTGTATGCAATTTTGCCACTGTTGATTTGAAAAGAAAAGTTGAGGTACACCTAACATTCAGTCATGGTGGCAGAGTGGTTAAAAAGCAGTACTGCAAGCTACTTCTGAGGACTGCTGCTGCCTGCAATTTGGCAGTTCAAATCTCACCAGGCTCAAGGTTGACTCAGCCTTCCAACCTTCCGAGGTCGGTAAAATGAGAACCCAGATTGTTGGGACAATATGCTGACTCCTTAAATTGTTTAGAAAGGCCTGTAAAGCATTGTGAAGTGGTATATAAGCATAAGTGCTATTGCTATTTTCACATTCATATAGGCATATGACACAACTGAATTTTACTATAAATATAATATATTTTTAAAAACTCTATTTCCTAATTTTTTAGCACATTCTCCTGTGAAAAATAAATAAAACTCAAAATAGCATACATAGGATATGTGCATATGTCTAAATATAAGTATATTTTCCCTTTAGCCAGTACAGGCTTGGAGAGAGTGGAGAAATTAGGACCCATTTCTAAATCTATTTTAGAATAAATGAAGACCTGTTTGCCTTACTTGCTTGATAATTTAGAAGGTATTTCAATAGTATTTGTACCAAGAGTCACATATTATGGTGGCGTTTCCTCATCCATTGCCCTCTAGAACAATTTTTCTCATGACCAGGAGACCCAACTTACCTTTTCTAATTCCTTTTGCAACTTTAGCCTTCTAACAGCATCACAACAGCATCCAACACAACATAGAACATGGTATTTGGAAGCTCAAATTTGGCAGATTTAAGTATGTGTTCAAGGAGTCTGTCACTACTGATGAATTTCAGATTAATGGTGGGAGATTGAGTGATATTGATATGGTTGGGTTTTCTTGATTTTCTTATTTTAAATATATAATTTGAATGTTTTATTACTGTTTGGGGCATTTGGTCATATATAGTATACTGTACCTCAAACCATTTTTATATAGCTTGGAAGTAATCAGGTAGCCACAAGGATACAGAAACCCAAATTATTATTATTTTTATTTCAAAAGTATATTGTTATCATTTGCTACAATACAATTCATTTATATAATTTAACTTTTATAAAAGTTGTATCTTTATACAGTATAATAATTTAACTATGCTTTTGTTAAAGCATAAGAAAGAAATAGTGATATCATCATTGCCAAATTTGTGAATCTGCACACATTCAGGGCAAGTGTGAACATTTTGTTTACCCCAAGTTCAATGTTCTCAGTTATGGAATAAAAAGTAGAGGTGATGTTTCAGCATGGGAAGATTCAGACACTGCCTAAACATCGCTGCAGACTGGAGTGTTGCAAAAAGGAAAGTCCTATCCTTCACTTAATGCACTTTCCATTGCGGGATGCTGAGAAGGGTCACTTTGTAGGAGTTAATATTTTGGCAAATACATCCTGAAGATGGTCTAAACCCAGGATGGTGAACCTATGGCACGTGTGCCACAAGTGGCACATGGAACCATTTGTAAGAGCAAGTGAGGCATTGCCTTGTCAGCTGGCCAGCATGCATGAGTTCAGCTTTTTTTAAAGCCATTTTTTGCCCTCCCCAGGCTTCAGAAGCTTTATAGCAGCCTGGGGAGGGCGAAAAGAGCCCCCCCCAAGAGGCCCTCTGGAGGCTTCAGGAGCTTCTGTGAAGCCTCCAGAGCACAAAAAAACAGCCCTATGGGCAAACCGGCAGTTCAGGAATGGAGTTCCAGTTTGCTCGTAGGGTCATTTTTTGCCCTCCGGAGGCTTCAGGGAAGCCTCCTGTAGTTCCCTGAAGTCTCCAGAGGGCCTCCGGGGGTGCAAGGAGAGGCTGTTTTTGCCCTCCCAGGCTCCTATAAAGTCTCTGGAGCCTGGCGAGGGTGAAAAAGCATGCAAAAAATCAGGGGGAGCGCCTCTCATGCATGCATGAACACTGGGGGGGTCACGTATTGCATTATGGGTGTAGCACGCCCACACAAGACCCCCCTGCGCTCCCCCCCTTATGGCACACAAGCCAAAAAAGGTTCGCCATCGCTGGCCTAAACTATTCATACTATATACCAGTAATGCAAAAGTATGTGGAGTTATAGGGAAAAAAAACAAGGGAACTGTTCCTCCATATTGCATAAAAGGATCTATAATAGAAAACTGCATTTTATACAGTATTGCCCAGCAGTGGGTAACCTGTAGCCTAAGGCACATGCAGTGCTCAGATTAATTTGATATAGTTCTCAACATTATTTCAAAAGCCCTCTGCAAGAGTTTGTTCAGGCCTTTGGTAAGAACTATTTGTCCTTCTCTCCAGGTTGCAGTTTGAGAGAGGGTAAGAGATATGACAGAGAGAGAGAGAGAGAAGGAGGGAGGGAGGGAGAGAGGGAGGGAGGGAGGGAGGGAGGGAGAGAGGGGGAAAAAGAGAAAGAGAGAGAGAGAGATATGAAATAAGAGGATTTCAGAAATGGGGGGGAAGCCAATGAGAAGATGCCTCCTCTGGTTCTTGTCCCACCCTCTACCTGGGTCTATTCAGGAATGCAATCTTTGACAGCAAAAAAAAAACCTCTTAAAATATTAATACATTCAAATCCAGAAATTCTTGTTCTTAGGACTGAATGATGGTCCATTTGAAACTATCTCTGTATTTAGTCACACGCCATGCATTTGCCTAAATGTGTTTTGTTTATTTTCTGTTTACGCCTTCAAGTACGTGTTGATTCTTTGAGAAGGGTGTGGACTAGGACATGCAGCTTTTTTGGCAAAGTGTTTCAGTGGTGCTTTACTGCTGCCTCCTTCTTGGGGGCTGAGAGAGAAGGACTGGCCCAACTGGCTTCATGCGTAGGGGGTAAACTAAAATTTGCAGCCTGTTAGATTCTAGCCTTAATCCTACACCAAACTGGCTCTCAAATAAATTATATTGTATGCCCAGAACTGATTCCTGTATCACATCACCTACTGAGGAAGCTTGCAGATGCTTTATATAGATACTTAATGAGCATCTAATTCATCTATCTATCTATCTATCTATCTATCTATCTATCTATCTATCTATCTATCTATCTTTTTTCATATTTATAAACCATCTATCTGCTGTTAACCATGCAAGTAAACCTGCACTGTTCTTAATGTCATCCAGTGCACACTGTACAATGTATAGTATAGATTTACTTGCATGTAGTTCTTTC